>NC_051403.1:37602670-37645170 GCF_015228065.2 Penaeus monodon
CTACTGCCAAGACTGAAACAACAGAAACTGTTTTTGAAGACAAAAAAACCGCCCCATTAAAAACCACTCCCAACAAAACTCAGGCGAAAATCTTCAGCCCAAATCACATATTTCCCCAGTATATGGGGACAAACGCCCAGGGAGTAACCCTGGCCAAATTCCTAAAGGGACATTTTCCCAGAAAAGGAAAATTTAAAGAAGCATTTGGGATTACGTGACAAATTTTAATTGAGACATCGACCCCCAATCTTTGTTTTGAACTTTTTATGGACTATTAATTGGGGGGAATATAAAAAAAAAAGTTGAATTCCCTTTTCAAAAAAAATTTTTTCATTTACCCCAAGGAAAAGGGGTTAAGGTATTTTCTCGAAAAAAACTAAAAGAAAAGAAAGATCAAATTTTTTTTCAATTTTACTTTACGTTTCTTTTACAAAAAAAAACTTTCCCGGGTTTGCAACATACCCAAAAAACTTTCCATTTTTTTTAAACAATAAAACCCCCAAAAATTCATATCGCTTAAATTATTGACACCCTTTACCCCCCTTTTTCCAAAACCCCACACATTCCTTTTTACATGCATTCCCTTTCCTTTTACATGCATTCCCTTTCCCTTTTTAATGATTCCCTTTCCCCTTTTACATGCATTACCTTCCTTTTTTTAAAAATGCTTTTAATTTCCCTTTTCACATGGACATTCCCCATCCTTACACCAATACAGTAATTCCTTACACATACAGAAAATTTCCCCTTTTACTTTACAGACATTCCTTCAATCAAGCATTCTTGTCACTTAATTACCCCCTTTTCACATACAGTACATCCCTTTTTCCCATACAGACTTTCCCTTTCCACAAATTTTTATTTTTAAAGGCCAGACAGACCCCCATTACCCCATACCCCCCCCTTCATTATAAATAAAAACCCACATTCATTAAAAAATACCATACATTCATTATAAATACCATACTTTCATTATAAATACCATACTTTCATTAAAAAAATACCATACATTTATTATAAATTTTTAAAAACCATACATTTTTTATAAATCCCAAATACATTTTATTTAAATCCCTTTCCCTTTATTATAGATACCATACATTCATTATAAATACCATACATTCTTTTATAAATACCATACACTTTATAAATCCCATAAATTCATTTTTAAATCCCCAACATTCATTATAAATAAAAAAATTTCATTATAAAACCAAACATCATTCCCTACCACCTTTCCCTTATACAAAACCCAACTTTATTGGGGACCCCACATTCATTAAGCATACCACAGTTCTTTCTTACATACCCCCCCGAAATCCCTTTCAAAAATTTGCAAATCTTTTTCCTTTCACAAAAAAAATTGTTTCCTTAAAACAACAATTATTCCTTCACAAAAAATTGTTTCCTTTCACTTTTCAATTGTTTCCCCTTTCACAAAATGGGAAATTAAAAAGGGATGTAAAAAGCATTTCTTTCAAAAAATAACATTTTAATTTCTTTTTGGGCATACGGGAAATTTTCCCATTAACATAAAAGGACTTTCCCCTTTCAAAAAGAGTACTTTCATTTCAATTACAGACTTTCCTTTCACATACAGTAATTCCTTTCACAAAAAGGGCATCCTTTTCCCCACATATTTAAATTCGGGGTTTTCATACTTTACATTTATTATAAGAAATAAATTTTAAAATTTATACATAAAAGGTTCATTTTTACATATGAAAAAGATACACATAAACAATTAAAAAACCTCATTTTTAAAACCCAAACACTTTCCCTTTAATCAAAATTTTAAAAAAACAAAAATTTCCCTTAATATAAATTTTTTTATAAACATCAACTTTCCATTACATAAATTTTTAAAACATCCACATTCCATACATAATTTTTTTTATAAACACCCACACTTTCCTTTAAACTACAGTTTATTATACTTTTCACTGTAAATTATCCCAAAAACCCCAAAAATTAATGTTATAAAAAAAGTAGTTTTCTGTTTTAAAAACACCCTTGCCCCCATTTCCCTTTGGATGAAAATTGGTTTTAGCTGGAGATTCTCACGTGTATGAACCCATTCCCTTGAGAAAGTTCGTTATAAAAGATCAACCACCCTATTTTAAACAGCTAAGTCAAAAATTTGGAATAGCTGTAAAATGAAAAATTTTGGTCTGTGGACAGTTCTCTCTTTGCTTGCAATAAGTGAAGGGTTCAGCCCAGAATTACCCGTGAAGGTGTGTAAGATGAAATTTTTTCCCCCCGGGGTTTTTTGACAAAATTTCTCGACTGCCCAAATCAGTACGTTTTATTCCCCCGTCACTTATGGATGTTATACCTACCCATGTTAGCGTTACCACTACGGACTGTGAAAACCCTTTCGCATTTCTCACACGGTAAGGTTATTCGATATCAAAGGGGCCCACTTGGCTTAAACCACCCCTTCGTTACCCGCTTTAAAATCAAAGAGATGGGTCGTGCTACACTTTTCCCGCATAAACCCCAAACAATCGCATTTCATATCGGTACCCATCTTGAAAAGCGCGTAAAAACAAGTTGTGGGACAACTACTGCCCAAAAATGTATAAAAGTATCTGTTTTGAAAACAATAAAAGGGCCCCCATTTACAACCAATGCAAACCCCTACCCCAGGTCGATATCTTTAGCTCCCTCCCCAATATTTACCCGTATATGTGACTACGACCAAAGAGTAACGCTGGGCCCAAACCCCCAAGACAGTTTACCCCGACAAAAGTACATTAAAAAAGCAGTTGATTAAAAAAGTTTACAAAAAGTTATTGAGACATGACCGCCCTATCATTGTATGGCCCGGGATGACTATTAATGAGGGGGAAAATAAAATTTAAAAGTTGAATTCATTCAGAAACATTTCATGTTCTCCCAATGGAAATGTTAGGTAGTTCTGGAGAAACTGAGCAAGAAGATCAGATTTGTTCTATAATACATACGTTTCTTTTACATACAAAACATGCAGTTTGCATACATAACCACACATTCATTATGACACAAAACACATTCATAAGGCATGATCCAAAATTCGTTTTCCACACACACCCATTCATATTACAGTGCATTCCCTTCCGTTTTTACATGCATTACAGTCCTACACATCCATTGAATTCCTTATACTGCAGGACCTTCCTCATATCAATGAATTCTTGTCATATCAGGACATCACTTTCACACACAGGACATCACTTTCACATACAGTAACTCCTTTCCACATCAAACCGTACAACCATCCCTTTCACATACAGTACTCCCTTTCACATACAGTACATCCCGTTCACAGACGTACATCCCCTTTCACATACAGTACAATCCCTTCACATAACAGTACATCCCTTTCGGATCAGTACATTCGTTCCCCCACATTTTATATACATGTCAGACAGAGTATATTATCATTACGACCCAATCATTATACATACCACACAATCATTATACTACCACAACTTCATATACATACCACAAATTCTTATACATACACAAATTCATTGTACTTACCACACATCCTTTCCATCCCCACATTCATTTACATGCCAAACATTCATTATACATACCCACACATCATTATAACATAACCACTATTATTAGGTACGCCACATTCCATTAAGCATACCACAGTTCATCTTACATACCATGCATTCCTTTTACTGCACTACACTCCTTTCCATACAATTATTCCTTTCACATAAATATAGTTCCTTTCACATAAAGTATATCTTTCACATAAAGTTATATTCCTTTCACATAAAGTATTTCCTTTCACTAAACTATATTCCTTTCACATAAAGTATATTCCTTTCAAATAAAGTGATTTCTTTTCACATAAAGTATATTCCCTTTCACATAAAGTATATCCTTTCCATGCAGTACATTCCTTTCACATGCATTCATTCCTTTCACATGCAGTACATTCCTTTCACATCCAGGACTACCTTTCCCATCCAGATCATTCCTCCTTTCACATACAGTACATTCTTTCACGTACAGTACCTTTCCTTTCCACTTACCAGTACATTCCTTTCACGTACAGTCATTCCTTTTCACATAACAGTCTATGCCCTTTCACTTAGTATTCCTTTCACTACTACATTCCTTTCACATCTGTAATTCCTTTCACATATAGTACTCTTTCACATATAGTAATTCCTTTCCCATATGTAATATCCTTTCCCATATAGTAATTTCTTCACATATAGTAATTCCGTTTCACAGATAGTAATAGTACCCTTTCACATATAGTAATTCCTTTCATAATATAGTAATTCCTTTCACTAAGTTCACTTCCCTTTCCACTAGGTAATTCATTAATTCATACCTTAATTTTATCTTATATAATTCATTTTTACATATCAAACAATACATTATGCATACATACATTTACACATATCACACATTCATTGTACATCCAAATGTACATATCAGAACATAGATTATATATAAATACATTTATCACATTCACGTTCATTATACATAGACACAACGTATACACTCACACCTTCATTTACATAGCCTCATTTTTTAACCCGAGCCCATTCTCCATACATAACTTTTTTTTTTATAAACAGCACACATTCATTAATATAACCAGTTTTATTATAACATATCACTGTCATTATACCTAACTATACAAATTAATGTATAACTAGGTAGTATTCTGTGTTGAAACACCCTTGTCCCCAGTGGCTTAGGATGTAATTGGCTTTAGCTGGAGATCTCACGTGTAGACCGAGTTCCCTTATAAAGTTCGTATAAAGATCAACCACCCTATCATCGCATAAGTCAACTTTGGAATAGCTGTATAACTGAACATTTTGGTCTGTGGACAGTTCTCGTCTTTGCTTGAATAAGTGAAGGCTTCAGCCAGAATTACCTGTGGGGTGTGTCAAGATGAATTTTCCTACGTGTCTTTGGCAAGTACTCGACTGCAAGTCAGTACTGTTTCTATCTCACCGTCACTCTACTGGATGTTATACCTACCTATTTTATCGTTACCACTAGGGACTGTGAACCTTACTCTATTACTCACACGGTAACTGTATCTCGATATCAGCGCCACACTTGCTTACTCCCACCATTACGTTACCCAGCTGAAAATCAAAGAGATAATCGTGCATACACTTATACCAGCTATCAACCCGAAACATCAGCAATTACATACCGGCTACCGATCTTGAAGAGCGGCGTAACCAAGTTGTGAGGACACGACTGCCAAGACTGTATCGAACAGTATCTGTGTCTGTTGTAGCAATAACCGCCCTCCAATTACAACCACTGCAACATACACTCTGTCGATATCTTCGCTCCATCACATATTTACCAGTATATGTGACTACGACCATGATTACGCTGGCCCAATCCTCAAGACATTGTTACCATACCAGAGTACTTAAAGAAAGCAGTTTGATACGTGTACCACAGTTTATTGTGACTCAGCCGCATATCATGGTCCTGACGGGCTATGACTATTAATTGAGGCCTATAATAAAAGTTGAATTCATTCAGAACAATTTCCTTTACTCCAATGGAAAGGGTTGAGTTCTGAGAAACTGAGCAAGAAGATCAAATTTGTTTCTATATACAAGTACGTTTCTTTTACCACAAAACATTCAGTTTGCATACATACCACACATTCTTTACATACACACATTCATGTTTTTGCCCTTTTTTTTTTTTTTTCTACGATTCATAAGCCTGCCACAATTCGTTTCCACACCCACACACATTCATATTACATGCAGTTACCTTCCTTTTACTGCATTACATTCATTTTACAATGCATTACATTCCTTACACATACATGAAATTTCCTTTACATACGGACATCCTCATATACAATGAATTCTTGGTCATATACATGACATCACTTTTCACACACAGTCATCCCTTTCACATACAGTACATCCCTGTTCACATACAGTACATCCCTTTCACATACAGTACATCCCTTTCGGATACAGTAACATTCGTTCCACACACATTATTATATCATGTCAGACAGAGTATATTATACATACCACACAATCATTAATACGATATCCACCAATCATTAATCATACGCACAACGTCTTATACATACCCACAAATTCATTATACTACCAAATTCATTTATATACACAAATTCATTTAATATAACGCATCAACTACACATCATTGTACTACCACACATCCATTATACATACCCCACATTCATTATACTCCAAACATTCATTATACATACCACACATCCATAACATACCACCACATATATTAGTTAACGCCACTTCATTAAGCATACCACAGTTCCTCTTACATACCAATGCATTCCTTTTTACATGCAATACACTCCTTTCACATACAATTATTCCTTTCACATAAAGTAATTCTTTTCACATACAATTATTCCTTCAAATAAAGATATATTCCTTTCACATAAAGTATATTCCTTCACATACAAGTAATTTCCTTTCACATAAAGTATATTCCTTTCACATAATATATTTCCTTTCCATGCAGTATATTCCTTTCACATGCGTACATTCCTTTGTTTCACAGCAGTACATCCTTTCACATCCAGTACTTCTTTCACATCCATACATACTTTCACATCCAGTACATTCATTTCACTACAGTACATTTCCTTCACTTACAGTACATTCCTTTCACTTACATTACATCCTTTCACTTACAGTAATTCCTTTCACGTACAGTACATTCCTTTCACATAGTAGTATTCCTTTCACATATAGTAATTCCTTTCACATATAGTATTCCTTTCTCCTATAGTAATTCCTTGCACATATATTAGTTTCTTTCACATAAAGTACTCCCTTTCCACATAGTTAATTCAGTATTCATACCTTTATTTATTTTATATAAATGCATTTATACATATCACTCATTATGCTAAATACAATTTACACATATCACGACATCTTGTATCATACAAATTTCCATATCAAACATAGGATTATATATAAATACCATTTATACATATCACGTTCTTATACATATAACAACGTATACGACCTCACACATTCCATATTCTGGGAGCCTCATTTTTTATACCCGTAGCGACGTTCCTCATACAGACTTTTTTTTTATAACATCACACATTCATTATATAACCGTTTATTATGACTATCAATCACTGTCATTATACTAACTACAAATTATGTTATAACTAGGTAGTATTCTGTGTTGAAACACCCTTGTCCCCAGTGGCTTTAGGAGTAATGGCTTTAGCTGGAGATCTCCGTGTATGACCGAGTTCCCTTGAGGAAGTTCGCATAAAAGATCAACCACCCTATTCATCCATCATAAGGTAACTTTGGAATCGCTTAAAATGAAATATTTTGTCTGTGGCAGTTCTCTCTTTTGCTTGCCAATATTGAAGGGCTTCAGCCAGAATTTACCTGTGAAGGGTGTGTCAAGATGAATTTTCCTACGTGTCGTTGGCAAGTACTTCGACTGCAAGTCAGGACTGTTCTATCCACCCGTCACTCTACTGATGTTATACTACCTATGTTACGTTCCACTACGACTGTGAATTAACTCTATTACTCACACGGTAACGTATCTCGATATCACAGCGCCACACTTGCTTACATCCACCCATTACGTTACCAGCTGAAAAGCAAAGAGATTGAATCGTGCAATACACTTATACCAGCTATCACCGAACAATCACTCATTACATACGCGGCTACAGGCTTGAAGAGCGCGTAACACAAGTTGTGAGGACAACTACTGCGCAATACTGTATCAACAGTATCTGTTTTGTGAAGACAATAACCGCCTCCATTACAACCACTGCAACATACACTCAGGTCGATTATCTTCAGTCCATCACATATTTACCATTATATGTGACTACGGCCATGAGTACGAGGCCTGGCCAATCCTCAGAACAGTTTACCAACAGAGTAATTAAAGAAGCAGTTTTGATTACGTGACAACATTATTGAGACGTCGACCGCATATGCATTGTCCATGGCGGCTATGACTATTCATTGAGGAAATATAAATAAAAAGTTAATTCTTCAGAAACAATTTCATTTACTCCAATGGAAATGGTTAAGGTAGTTCTGAGAAACGAGCAAGAAAGATCAATTTGTTTCTATTACATACGTTTTCTTTTACATACAGAACATTCAGTTTGCATATATACCACACATTCATTATACATAACACACCTTCATAGGCCTGCCCACAATTCGTTTTTCCACACCCAGACACATTCAATTACATGCATTACCTCCTTTTAACCTGCATTACATTACTTGACACATACATTTGAATTCCTTATACATGCAGACATTTTCCTCTATACAATGATTCTTGTCATATACAGGACATCATTTCACACACAGGACATCACTTTCACATACAGTACATCCCTTTCACATACAGTAGCATCCCTTTCACATACGGTACTCCTTTCACATACAGTAATCCCTTTCACATACAGTACATCCTTTCACATCAGTACATCCCTTTCACATACAGTAACATCCCTTTCGGATACAGTACATTCGTTCCACACACATTTATTATACATGTCAGACAGAGTAATTATACATACCCACCAATCATTATACTACCACACAATCATTATACATACCACAAATTCATTATACATATCACGCATTCATAATAAACATTCATTGTACTTTACCACACATCCTTATACATACCCCCACATTCATTATACATGCCAAACATTCACATTATACATACCACACATTCATTATACATACCACATATTCATTAGGTATGCCACATCCATTAAGCATAACAACTAGTTCTCTTCATACCATGCATTCCTTTTACATTCAATAAACCCCATTTCCTTTCACCTACAATTAATTCCTTTCACATAAGTATCATCCTTTCACATAAAGTATTTTCCTTTCACATAAATGTAATATTCCTTTCACTAAAGTATATTCCTTTCACATACACTTAATTCCTTCACATAAAGTAATATTCCTTTTACATAAATTATAATTCCGTGCACATAAATTATATCCTTTCACATAAAGTATATTCCTTTCACATAACGTATATTTCTTTCACCTAAAGTATATTCCTTCACTAAGTTATTCCTTTCACATGGCAGTACTTCCTTTCAAATGCAGTACATTCGCTTTCACATGCAGTACATTTCTTTCACATCCTTACATTCCTTTCACATACAGTACATTCCTTTTCACATACAGTACATTCCTTTCAATCTACAGACATTCTTTCACGTACAGTACATTCCTTTCACATATAGTAATTCCTTTCACATATAGTAATTCCTTTCACATATAGTAATTCCTTTCACATATAGTAATTCCTTTCATAACATAGTAATTCCTTTCACATAAAGTACTTCCCTTTCACACATAGTAATTCAGTATTCATACCTTACTTTTATTTTATATAAATGCATTTTATACATATCAAACATACATTATGCATAAATACAATTTACACATATCACACATTCATTGTACATACAAATGTACATATCAAACATAGATTATATATAAATACAATTTATACATATCACGTTCATTATACATATACACAACGTATACACATCACACATTCATTATACATAGCCTCATTTTTTATACCCGTAGCACATTCCTCATACATACTTTTTTTTTATAAACATCACACATTCTTATATAACCAGTTTATTATACATATCACTGTCATTATACCTAACTACAAATTAATGTTATAACTAGGTAGTATTCTGTGTTGAAACACCCTTGTCCCCAGTGGCTTTAGGATGTAATTGGCTTTAGCTGGAGATCTCACGTGTATGACCGAGTTCCCTTGAGAAAGTTCGTATAAAAGATCAACCACCCTATTCATCAGCATAAGTCAACTTTGGAATAGCTGTAAAATGAAATATTTTGGTCTGTGGACAGTTCTCTCTTTGCTTGCAATAAGTGAAGGGCTTCAGCCAGAATTACCTGTGAAGGTGTGTCAAGATGAATTTTCCTACGTGTCTTTGGCAAGTACTCGACTGCAAGTCAGTACTGTTCTATCCACCGTCACTCTACTGGATGTTATACCTACCTATGTTAGCGTTACCACTACGGACTGTGAACCTTACGCTATTACTCACACGGTAACGGTATCTCGATATCAAGCGCCACACTTGGCTTACTCCACCCATTACGTTACCCAGCTGAAAATCAAAGAGATGAATCGTGCATACACTTATACCAGCTATCAACCCGAAACAATCAGCATTACATACTCGGCTACCGATCTTGAAGAGCGCGTAACACAAGTTGTGAGGACAACTACTGCCAAGACTGTATCAACAGTATCTGTTGTGAAGACAATAACCGCCTCCATTACAACCACTGCAACATACACTCAGGTCGATATCTTCAGCTCCATCACATATTTACCAGTATATGTGACTACGACCATGAGTAACGCCTGGCCAATCCTCAAGACAGTTTACCAGACAGAGTACATTAAAGAAGCAGTTGATTACGTGACAACAGTTATTGAGACATCGACCGCATATCATTGTCATGACGGCTATGACTATTAATTGAGGAATATAAATAAAAGTTGAATTCATTCAGAAACAATTTCATTTACTCCAATGGAAATGGTTAAGGTAGTTCTGAGAAACTGAGCAAGAAAGATCAAATTTGTTTCTATATACATACGTTTCTTTTACATACAAAACATTCAGTTTGCATACATACCACACATTCATTATACATAACACACATTCATGTGCTCTACATTATAGGCATGCCACAATTCGTTTTCCACACCCACACATTCATATTACATGCATTACCTTCCTTTTACATGCATTACATTCCTTACACATACATTGAATTCCTTATACATGCAGGACATTCCTCATATACAATGAATTCTTGTCATATACAGGACATCACTTTCACACACAGGACATCACTTTCACACACAGGACATCACTTTCACATACAGTACATCCCTTTCACATACAGTACATCCCTTTCACATACAGTATCCCTTTCACATACAGTACATCCCTTTCACATACAGTACATCCCTTTCGGATACAGTACATTCGTTCCACACACATTTATTATACATGTCAGACAGAGTATATTATACATACCACACAATCATTATACATACCACACAATCATTATACATACCACAAATTCATCATACATCATAAACATCATTCATAAATACACATTAATTGTACTTACCACACATCCATTATACATGCCACACATTCATTATACATAACACACATTCATTATACATACCACACATCCATTTATGACATACCACATATTCATTAGGTATGCCACATCCATTAAGCATACCACAGTTCATCTTACATACCATGCATTCCTTTCACATGCAATGCATTCCTTTCACAAACAATTGATTCCTTTCACAAACAATTGATTCCTTTCACAAACAATTGATTCCTTTCACATACAATATATTCCTTTCAGAAACAATTGATTCCTTTCACATACAATTGATTCCTTTCACATATAGGAATATAAGGGATGTACAATGCATTTCTTTCACATACAGTTAATTCATTTCGCAGACAGTATATTCCTTTCACATACAGTACATTCCTTTCACAAAGAGTACATTCATTTCAATTACAGTACATTCCTTTCACATACAGTAATTCTTTCACATAAAGTACATCCTTTTCACACATAGTAATTCAGTGTTCATACTTTACATTTATTATATAGAAATGAATTTTATACAATTTATACATATCACGTTCATTATACATATGCACAACGTATACACATCACACATTATACATAACCTCATTTTTTTATACCCATAACACATTCCTTATACATACTTTATAAACATCACACATTCCTTATACATAATTTTTTTTAAACATCACACATTCCTTATACATAACTTTTTATAAACATCACACATTCCTTATATAACTACAGTTTATTATACATTTCACTGTCATTATACCTAACTACAAATTAATGTTATAACAAAGTAGTATTCTGTGTTGAAACACCCTTGTCCCCAGTGACTTTAGGATGTAATTGGCTTTAGCTGGAGATCTCACGTGTATGACCGAGTTCCCTTGAGAAAATTCGTATAAAAGATCAACCACCATATTCATCAGCATAATTCAACTTTGGAATAGCTGTAAAATGAAATATTTTGGTCTGTGGACAGTTCTCTCTTTGCTTGCAATAAGTGAAGGGCTTCAGCCAGAATTACCTGTGAAGGTGTGTCAAGATGAATCTTCCTACTTGTCTTTGACAAGTACTCGACTGCAAGTCAGTACTGTTCTATCCACCGTCACTCTACTGGATGTTATACCTACCTATGTTAGCGTTACCACTACGAACTGTGAACCTTACGCTATTACTCACACGGTAACGGTATCTCGATATCAAGCGCCACACTTGGCTTACTCCACCCATTACGTTACCCAGCTGAACATCAAAGAGAAGAATCGTGCATACACTTATACCAGCTATCAACCCGAAACAATCAGCATTACATACTCGGCTACCGATCTTGAAGAGCGCGTAACACAAGTTGTGAGGACTACTACTGCCAAGACTGTATCAACAGTATCTGTTGTGAAGACAGTAACCGCCTCCATTACAACCACTGCAACATACACTCAGGTCGATATCTTCAGCTCCATCACATATTTACCAGTATATGTGACTACGACCATGAGTAACGCCTGGCCAATCCTCAAGACAGTTTACCAGACAGAGTACATTAAAGAAGCAGTTGATTACGTGACAACAGTTATGGAGACATCGACCGCATATCGCTGTCATGACGGCTATGACTATTAATTGAGGAATATAAATAAAAGTTGAATTCATTCAGAAACAATTTCATTTACTCCAATGGAAATGGTTAAGGTAGTTCTGAGAAACTGAGCAAGAAAGATCAAATTTGTTTCTATATACATACGTTTCTTTTACATACAAAACATTCAGTTTGCATACACACCACACATCCATTATACATAACACATTCATGTGCGCTACATTTATTAGACGTACCATACTTCGTTTTCCACACCCACACATTCCTTTTACATGCATTACATTCCTTTTACATGCATTACATTCCTTTTACATGCATTACATTCCTTTTACATGCATTACATTCCTTTTACATGCATTACATTCCTTTTACATGCATTACATTCCTTTTACATGCATTACATCCCTTTCACATACAATACATCCCTTTCACATACAGTACGTCCCTTTCGCATACAGTACATTCCTTCCACAAACATTTATCATACATGCCAGACAGAGTACATTACACATACCACACATTCATTATACATATAACACATTCATTATAAATACCATACATTCATTATAAATACCATACATTCATTATAAATACCATACATTCATTATAAATACCCTACATTCATTATACATACCGTACATTCATTATAAATACCATACATCCATTATACATACCACACATTCATTGTACTGACCACACATCCATTATACATAACACATTTATTAGGTACGCCACATTCATTAAGCATACCACAGTTCATCTTACATACCATGCATTCCTTTCACATGCAATGCATTCCTTTCACAAACAATTGATTCCTTTCACATACAATTGATTCCTTTCACAAACAATTGATTCCTTTCACATACAATTGATTCCTTTCACATATAGGAATATAAGGGATGTACAATGCATTTCTTTCACATACAGTTAATTCATTTCGCATACAGTTAATTCATTTCGCATACAGTATATTCCTTTCACATACAGTACATTCCTTTCACAAAGAGTACATTCATTTCAATTACAATACATTCCTTTCTCAAAGAGTACATTCATTTCAATTACATACATTCCTTTCACATACAGTAATTACTTTCACATAAAGTACATCCTTTTCACACATAGTAATTCAGTGTTCATACTTTACATTTATTATATAGAAATGAATTTTATACAATTTATACATATCACGTTCATTATACATATGCACAACGTATACACATCACACATTATACATAACCTCATTTTTTATAAACATCACACATTCCTTATACATAACTTTTTATAAACATCACACATTCCTTATATAACTACAGTTTATTATACATTTCACTGTCATTATACCTAACTACAAATTAATGTTATAACAAAGTAGTATTCTGTGTTGAAACACCCTTGTCCCCAGTGACTTTAGGATGTAATTGGCTTTAGCTGGAGATCTCACGTGTATGACCGAGTTCCCTTGAGAAAATTCTTATAACAGATCAACCACCATATTCATCAGCATAATTCACCCTTTGGAATAGCTGTAAAATGAAATATTTTGGTCTGTGGACAGTTCTCTCTTTGCTTGCAATAAGTGAAGGGCTTCAGCCAGAATTACCTGTGAAGGTGTGTCAAGATGAATCTTCCTACGTGTCTTTGACAAGTACTCGACTGATTACGTGACAACAGTTATGGAGACATCGACCGCATATCGCTGTCATGACGGCTATGACTATTAATTGAGGAATATAAATAAAAGTTGAATTCATTCAGAAACAATTTCATTTACTCCAAAGGAAATGGTTAAGGTGGTTCTGGAAACTGAGCAGAAAGATCAAATATGTTTCTATATACATACGTTTCTTTTACATACAAAACATTCAGTTTGCATACATACCACACATTCATTATACATAACACACATTCATGTGCTCTACATTCATTAGGCATGCCACACTTTGTTTTCCACACCCACACATTCATTTTACATGCATTACCTTCCTTTTACATGCATTACATTCATTTTACATGCATTACCTTCCTTTTACATACTTAATTCCTTATACTACAGACATTCCTCTATAATGAATTCTTGTACTACGATTTGACATTCCTTCCAATATTTCCAAGTAAACAAACTAAAAAACCCAAATTCCAAAATTTAACCATACACATTTTACCATATTTTATAAACATAATATCCTACAATTATTAACATACACAAATCATATACAACTTTAATTATCATTCATACTTTCTACATAATTTTAAAATTATTACTTTAATCATTCTCCAACTTTTTAAATCCATTAGTTAAGTGAATAATTACATGATTTATAGTTAACCCTTTAAAAAAATTTAATTGCTTAACATATATAGTAAAACACTTTCATAGCAACTTCACAAATACTTTATAAATTTTCTATTACTCCTTTCATCATACATATTTTACAGTATCATTACATATTTTTCAACAATAACCTTTCCAAGTTCAAAATTTATACATCAGAAAAAGCATTCCTTTCGCTAACGTTTCTTTGGAAAAGTAACAACCTTTCATTCAATCTTTAAGTAATTTAAAAACCTTCTTTCTTATACACCATTCTTCATTACAATATCAGTCTTTTCAACACCAATCTTTCTCAATTCATGTTCTTTACATTCATTATCCCTTCTTTCACCACACATTCATTATACATAATTCCTCAATTCTTTAAAATTTTCCAATTTTACATACAATTCCTTTTACATCATAATTCTTTTCCAACATTCCTTTAATATTACTTCCTTCAAATCCTTTACAAACTACTCCTTTCACATATAGTACTCCCTTTACAAAATTCTTTCACATAATAATCCTTCACACATATAATCCTTTACTTTATAAATCCTTACAAATCATTCCATTCCACATTATACTTCCAACAATTCATTAAATACCTAAAATTTTTCATCAAATTATTACATCTTCAAAAATATTAACACACATTAATTTTACAAACAAATTCATTATCAAAAAATTCTTTCACAAAATCATTATACATACCAAAATTCATTATACATACCACAAATTCATTATACATACCACAAATTCATTATCACAAATCTTATACATACCACAAATTATTATACATACCACAATATTATATCACAATTCATTCTTACCACAAATTCATTACTACCAAACATCATCACATCTTATACTCCATCATACAAACCCACATTTTTAAACCCTACATTAACATCCACACATTCATTTACTCCACATTTTTAAATCCATATCATTAACATACACATTTTTATAATTTCCTCAACACATTATCTTCCCAAATTCTTTACCATATAATTCCTTTACATACAATAATCCTTTCACAAGAATTTTTACAAAAATTCCTTTCAAAATTAATTCCTTCACTATAAGGTATATTTTGATAAATATAATTTCCTTTCACATAAAATTTCTTTCACAATAAATATTCTTTCATAAAGAAATCTTTACATAAAATTATATTTTTACATAAGATTTCTTACATAAATTTTCTTACAAAATAATTACTTTCAACATAGTCATCCTTTCCCCAAATTTCTTTCTACTTAATTTTCTTTAATACTTTCACTTTCTTCAATTCGCTTCTTTCATCATATCCTTTCACATTATCTTCATTTACATCATCCTTTAATCAGCTCTTCCTTTATATACATTCCTACTAAATTTTTACATACAATCCTTTCAACTATTTTCACAAATTTCTTTACCTTTTAAATCCTTTCCCTACATACATTTTTCAATAAATCTTTACATAAAATTTATTATCAAAAAATTCTTTCATAAAATCTTAAAATTTTTAAATCATAAATTCCATTCCTTTAATATATTCTTTACTACAAAAATTTCCCTTTCAATAAATAATTCATTTAAAACATACTCTTTCAACAAATTCATTTAATCATTCTTTCAACCTACATTCTTTACTATCTTTCATTATAATCCATTCTTCATAAAATATTCATTATTAAAATTTCTATAATTAATTACCATCAGCTTTTAAATTCACTTCACTTTCATAATTTTAAAAACCATTTCATCATCATCCTTACATTTATCTAACCTATCACTAACATCCACATATTATAATATTATCCTACGTTCATTACATCACATACAATCACACTTATCCTACTCATTTTACATATACCACTACATCATTCCTTATACATAACTTTATAACAGCTACACACAAGTTCCTTAAATAATCTTTAACATAACCCTATTCATATACTATAACATAATTTCTTATACATACATTATAATCTCACTTTAACATAACAGTTTTACTACAACATAAACATATTATCACTACGTATAAATAACTTCTTACACTATACATTATATATCATAAAATTCATACATTCACAATTAATGTCAACTCAATTCATTAATACATTCTTAAAATTCAGTTACATACACACATCATATACCAATTCTTTACATACACATATCATTTCATCATTCATTATAATACTTCACAATTCTTTACATTACACATCATTCTCTAACGTTCATTTAAATACTATGACTTACACGCATTATCATTATCATACATTCATTATCATGATACACATTATTACATCACCATTATTACGCATACATTACATTACTACATTCATTACAGTAACATCCTTCTCATACATTAACATATCCATAGCATTCTTTCACTTAACTAATACAATTACTATACAAATTCTTTCAATACATTCATTCATACATACATCCTTCACTATATCATTCCTTACATACATATCATTTACTAATTATACTACCACATACATTTACTTCAAATTATTATCAACATCTACATCAATTATTATACATCACATATTCATTTACATCATAAATTCTTACATCATAATTCTTATCATACATTCTTATACATCCACATTCATTATCTAACAATCCTATCATACATTCATTCATTTTATACATAACATTCCATTTACATACAAATTCCTTTCATCAAATCTTTATACAATTCATTATATAACTACATTACAAATAACCCATACATCTATCACATTTACCAACAATTACATTACAATACAGTTCCTTCACATTGACCACTTATAATATAATCTTTACTCATTCTTTATAATACTTCTTATCATTACATTCCTTCAATAATTCCATTTACATCACTTTACTAGTATCCTTACACATAAATCTTTCATATACATTCTTATCATTCTTTCACATAAGTACACCTTACATTATCTCCATACATTTTCAAAATTACTACCAAATTCATTAAACTAAAACACCATAAATTTACTCAACATTCTTTAATCATACTTCTTACATCATACATCTATATATACACATTACATTCTTTCATCAACATTTTCTCAACATTCTTAATATAATTTCCAAACAAATTTTTACATACATTCTTATCAACACTATAAATACACTCTAAAATTCCTTCAATAACATCATCCTTTCACATCATACATCCTTCATATAAATCTCAAGTATACATACTACATTCATTAATACATACTTTATACATAACATATATTTCAGACATACATTCCTTAACATTTATTTACTACATCATACATTCCTATTACATACTATTAATATATCACCATTACACTTTTCTAATACATATAATCATACTTTTAAAATACCTTTTATACATACCTACATTCCTTTACATACATAATTCTTCCATAACATATTAACATACATTCATTACATAATACCATACATCATATATACATCATTCTTAATACATAATCATTTACATCTTCATTAAACATACATTTTATAAAACATACATTCATTATAAATACACATTCTTATAAATACTATAACCATTCATAATAATACTTCATATATATCCAATTCATTCAGAAACCATACATTCATTAAAATACCTACATTCTTTATATACCATACATTCATTATAATCCTACATTACTATCAATTTATACAATACAATATATTCCCTCATTAAGATACTCTTCACTTACATACATCATTTCCTATTCTTAAAGCACTCATAAACCATATTCTTAAATACCATTATTCTTTACCATACATTGACTTATTTCCATACATTCGATTACTGAACAATCATGTTCTTTACATACCATCTTCACATATCATAAATAATACTTCCATGTTCACATACTACTTCATTTACATACCAGTACATTCATTTCAAGAGTACATTCATTTCAACACACTCCTCATCATAAGATACACTTCATATTACAGTACATTCATAACATATACTTTACTAACACATTATAGTCAATTCAACAGCAACTTCTCACAATCATTTACATACATGTTATTACATGACAAGATTTTACATACATTATCACTTCATACATATTCTTTACAATGTTATTGACATAAATTGATTCTTCACAACATACTTTCTATCACAACACATTCTATTCCTTAAACAGTCAACATTCATTTCACATATTTTTACCTAAAATTCTTATACACACGACATCCTTTCCATAACTTTCTTCCTACATTCACTTTAAAAAGTACATTCTTTTAACACAATTCCTTTACATCAACTTTTTAAAATCTTTTACAATTCATTTAATATACCTATATTGAACATATCACTATTATCATACTCATTATTTCATTACATCCTTATATAACCTTCACCAAATTTAACTAATTTTTACTAGATCATCCTTATACATATCTCCTTACAAATCATACCACATTCACATAACATTTTGAACATACAATTCACAACATTTATCTTGACATCACATTAACCTTCAATAATAACATTCATTAATATACCTCTTCAGTTTAACTAATCATATTCTACTTTAAATACTATTTATAATTCTACATTCTTATTATACCAATTCATTTATCCACCATTTACTGTTTATACTTGAATATCTCATCATCTTATATGCTATTCAACATACCGAACTTACTAATCTCCTACATCTTAAGTACCGTGAACAATGTCTCTATACATCTACTCCATTATCAAAGTAACCCTACATCAAATAATACCGTCATACATCACTTCAACACATCATCATTCATACATATACATCATGATATTCCTTAACAACATGAGTACTGACAATCTTAACAGTCTTTAAGACAAGTACTTAAACATTGACTACAACAGTTGATACCTCACTCCATATCCTTTCATACATGACTTACATAACCTTGACATCTAATACAGTTGAATTCATTCAGAACATTGATTACTTCACATAGGAAATGCGTTACAGTGTTCTTACGCATACTTAGAGTAAAATAAATATGATTCTTTAACATTTCTTTCCATAAGGAATTAGTTTCAACTACAGAAATTCCATTTATAATACATTTCTACATAACATTCATTTGCATACCAACATTCATTTACATACACATTCCTTTCAGCATACATTCCTTATACACATACTTCTTTACATCTACATTCCTTTATACATGCATTACATTCCTTTAACATCACTTTATCATTACTTTTTAATCATACATTCCTTTACATCATACATCTACACAATTCCTTTATACATAATTCCTCTCATATAACATTTTATTAACATACATTCCTTTACTACAACACCCTTTCCATACAATACTCCTTACATACAGTATTCCTTCAAAGTAATTTTCAACTCAACAGACTTCATTACACATACCACACATTCATTATACTTAACAATTATAAATACCATACATTCTTATAAATACCATACATTCATTAAAATACCAACATTTATTTAAATACCATCTTTTATAATACCATGCATTTATTATAATACCTACTCATTATAAATACATACTTCATTAAATACCATACTCATAATACTACTGTTATAAATACCATACATCATTATAATCCATACATCTTATAATACCAACATTCTTATATACCATACATCATTAAACCATACACATTTACATACCTACTCATTATACATATCATTCATTATAATCCCATTCATTATACTACACACATTCATTATCATACCACATTTTCTAACCAGTACCCACATTCATTAAGCTACCACATGTTCATTCTTACAAGCATTCCTTTCACATGACATCATTCCTTTCCAGACAATGATTCCTTCACAAACAATTGATTCCTTTCCCAAGTTGAATTCATTCAGAAACAATTTCATTTACTCCAAAGGAAATGGTTAAGGTGGTTCTGAGAAATGAGCAAGAAGATCATATGTTTCTATATACATACGTTTCTTTTACATACAAACATTCAGTTTGCATACATACCACACATTCATTATACATACCACATATTCATTGCTCTACATTCATTAGGCAGCCACACTTTGTTTCCACACCACACATTCATTTTACATGCATTACTTCCTTTTACATGCATTACATTCATTTTACAGCATTACCTTCCTTTTACATACATTAATTCCTTATACATACGACATTCCATAACATGAATTCTTGTCACATACAGGACATCATTTCACACACAGTACATCCCTTTCACATACAGTACATCCTTTCACATACAGTACATCCCTTTCACATACAGTGCATTCTTTTCACATGCAATACAGTTCTTTCACATACAATACATTCCTTTCACATAGTACATCCCTTTCGGATACGTACATTCGTTCCACACACATTTTTATACATGCCAACAAATATTTATACATACCACACAACATTATACATACCACAATTTCATTATACATACCTCACAATTCATTATACATACCACACATTCATTATACATACCACAAAGTCATTATACATACCACAAATTCATTATACATACCACACATTCATTATACATGCCACACATTCATTATACTACCACACATCTTATACATACCCACATTTATTAGGTACGCCACATTCATTAAGCATACCACAGTTCATCTTACATACCATGCATTCCTTT
Source organism: Penaeus monodon (assembly GCF_015228065.2). Classification (NCBI taxonomy): domain Eukaryota; kingdom Metazoa; phylum Arthropoda; class Malacostraca; order Decapoda; family Penaeidae; genus Penaeus; species Penaeus monodon. The sequence goes on from NC_051403.1 coordinate 37,624,447, forward strand.
TACATGCAATATACTCCTGTCACATACAATTAATTCCTTTCACATATAATTAATTCCTTTCACATACAATTAATTCCTTTCACATAAAGTATATTCCTTTCACATAAAGTATCTTCCTTTCACATAAAGTATATTCCTTTCACATAAAGTATATTCCTTTCACTTACAGTACATTCCTTTCACTTACAGTACATTCCTTTCACGTACAGTACATTCCTTTCACATATAGTAATTCCTTTCACATATAGTAATTCCTTTCACATATAGTAATTCCTTTCACATATAGTAATTCCTTTCACATATAGTAATTCCTTTCACATATAGTAATTCCTTTCACATATAGTAATTCCTTTCACATATAGTAATTCCTTTCATAATATAGTAATTCCTTTCACATAAAGTACTTCCCTTTCACACATAGTAATTCAGTATTCATACCTTACATTTATTTTATATAAATGCATTTTATACATATCAAACATACATTATGCATAAATACAATTTACACATATCACACATTCATTGTACATACAAATGTACATATCAAACATAGATTATATATAAATACAATTTATACATATCACGTTCATTATACATATACACAACGTATACACATCACACATTCATTATACATAGCCTCATTTTTTATACCCGTAGCACATTCCTCATACATACTTTTTTTTATACGCTATTACTCACACGGTAACGGTATCTCGATATCAAGCGCCACACTTGGCTTACTCCACCCATTACGTTACCCAGCTGAAAATCAAAGAGATGAATCGTGCATACACTTATACCAGCTATCAACCCGAAACAATCAGCATTACATACTCGGCTACCGATCTTGAAGAGCGCGTAACACAAGTTGTGAGGACAACTACTGCCAAGACTGTATCAACAGTATCTGTTGTGAAGACAGTAACCGCCTCCATTACAACCACTGCAACATACACTCAGGTCGATATCTTCAGCTCCATCACATATTTACCAGTATATGTGACTACGACCATGAGTAACGCCTGGCCAATCCTCAAGACAGTTTACCAGACAGAGTACATTAAAGAAGCAGTTGATTACGTGACAACAGTTATGGAGACATCGACCGCATATCGCTGTCATGACGGCTATGACTATTAATTGAGGAATATAAATAAAAGTTGAATTCATTCAGAAACAATTTCATTTACTCCAAAGGAAATGGTTAAGGTGGTTCTGAGAAACTGAGCAAGAAAGATCAAATATGTTTCTATATACATACGTTTCTTTTACATACAAAACATTCAGTTTGCATACATACCACACATTCATTATACATAACACACATTCATGTGCTCTACATTCATTAGGCATGCCACACTTCGTTTTCCACACCCACACATTCATTTTACATGCATTACATTCCTTACACATACATTAAATTCCTTATACATACAGGACATTCCTCATATACAATGAATTCTTGTCACATACAGGACATCACTTTCACACACAGTACATCCCTTTCACATACAGTACATCCCTTTCACATATAGTACATCCCTTTCACATACAGTACATCCCTTTCGGATACAGTACATTCGTTCCACACACATTTATTATACATGCCAGACAGAGTATATTATACATACCACACAATCATTATACATACCACACAATCATTGTACTTACCACGCATACATTATACATACCCCACATTCATTATACATGCCACACATTCATTATACATACCACACATCCATTATACATACCACACATTTATTAGGTACGCCACATTCATTAAGCATACCACAGTTCATCTTACATACCATGCATTCCTTTTACATGCAATACACTCCTTTCACATACAATTAATTCCTTTCACATACAATTAATTCCTTTCACATAAATTATATTCCTTTCACATAAAGTATATTCCTTTCACATAAAGTATATTCTTTCACATCCAGTACATACCTTTCACATCCAGTACATTCCTTTCACATACAGTACATTCCTTTCACTTACAGTACATTCCTTTCACATCCAGTACATTCCTTTTACATGCAACATACACTCAGGTCGATATCTTCAGCTCCATCACATATTTACCAGTATATGTGACTACGACCATGAGTAACGCCTGGCCAATCCTCAAGACAGTTTACCAAACAGAGTACATTAAAGAAGCAGTTGATTACGTGACAACAGTTATTGAGACATCGACCGCATATCATTGTCATGACGGCTATGACTATTAATTGAGTAATATAAATAAAAGTTGAATTCATTCAGAAACAATTTCATTTTCCAACCAATGGAAATGGTTAAGGTAGTTCTGAGAAACTGAGCAAGAAAGATCAAATTTGTTTCTATATACATACGTTTCTTTTACATACAAAACATTCAGTTTGCATACATACCACACATCCATTATACATAACACATTCATGTGCGCTACATTTATTAGACGTACCATACTTCGTTTTCCACACCCACACATTCCTTTTACATGCATTACCTTCCTTTTACATGCATTACATTCCTTTTTACATGCATTACATTCCTTTCACTTACAGTACATCCCTTTCACATACAATACATCCCTTTCACATACAGTACGTCCCTTTCACATACAGTACGTCCCTTTCACATACAGTACGTCCCTTTCACATACAGTACATGCCTTTCGCATACAGTACATTCCTTCCACAAACATTTATTATACATGCCAGACAGAGTACATTACACATACCACACATTCATTATACATATAACACATTTATTATAAATACCATACATTCATTATAAATACCATACATTTATTATAAATACCATACATTTATTATAAATACCATACATTTATTATAAATACCATAAATTCATTATAAATACCATACATTCATTATAAATACCATACATTCATTATAAATACCATACATTCATTATAAATACCATACATTCATTATAAATACCATACATTCATTATAAATACCATACATTCATTATACATACCGTACATTCATTATAAATACCATACATTCATTATAAATACCATACATTCATTATACATACGACACATTCATTGTACTGACCACACATCCATTATACATAACACATTTATTAGGTACGCCACATTCATTAAGCATACCACAGTTCATCTTACATACCATGCATTCCTTTCACATGCAATGCATTCCTTTCACAAACAATTGATTCCTTTCACATACAATTGATTCCTTTCACATATAGGAATATAAGGGATGTACAATGCATTTCTTTCACATACAGTTAATTCATTTCGCATACAGTACATTCCTTTCACATACAGTAATTACTTTCACATAAAGTACATCCTTTTCACACATAGTAATTCAGTGTTCATACTTTACATTTATTATATAGAAATGAATTTTATACAATTTATACATATCACGTTCATTATACATATGCACAACGTATACACATCACACATTATACATAACCTCATTTTTTATAAACATCACACATTCCTTATACATAACTTTTTTTAAACATCACACATTCCTTATACATAACTTTTTATAAACATCACACATTCATTATATAACCAGTTTATTATACATATCACTGTCATTATACCTAACTACAAATTAATGTTATAACTAGGTAGTATTCTGTGTTGAAACACCCTTGTCCCCAGTGGCTTTAGGATGTAATTGGCTTTAGCTGGAGATCTCACGTGTATGACCGAGTTCCCTTGAGAAAATTCGTATAAAAGATCAACCACCCTATTCATCAGCATAAGTCAACTTTGGAATAGCTGTAAAATGAAATATTTTGGTCTGTGGACAGTTCTCTCTTTGCTTGCAATAAGTGAAGGGCTTCAGCCAGAATTACCTGTGAAGTGTGTCAAGATGAATCATCCTACGTGTCTTTGACAAGTACTCGACTGCAAGTCAGTACTGTTCTATCCACCGTCACTCTACTGGATGTTATACCTACCTATGTTAGCGTTACCACTACGGACTGTGAACCTTACGCTATTACTCACACGGTAACGGTATCTCGATATCAAGCGCCACACTTGGCTTACTCCACCCATTACGTTACCCAGCTGAAAATCAAAGAGATGAATCGTGCATACACTTATACCAGCTATCAACCCGAAACAATCAGCATTACATACTCGGCTACCGATCTTGAAGAGCGCGTAACACAAGTTGTGAGGACAACTACTGCCAAGACTGTATCAACAGTATCTGTTGTGAAGACAGTAACCGCCTCCATTACAACCACTGCAACATACACTCAGGTCGATATCTTCAGCTCCATCACATATTTACCAGTATATGTGACTACGACCATGAGTAACGCCTGGCCAATCCTCAAGACAGTTTACCAGACAGAGTACATTAAAGAAGCAGTTGATTACGTGACAACAGTTATGGAGACATCGACCGCATATCGCTGTCATGACGGCTATGACTATTAATTGAGGAATATAAATAAAAGTTGAATTCATTCAGAAACAATTTCATTTACTCCAAAGGAAATGGTTAAGGTGGTTCTGAGAAACTGAGCAAGAAAGATCAAATATGTTTCTATATACATACGTTTCTTTTACATACAAAACATTCAGTTTGCATACATACCACACATTCATTATACATAACACACATTCATGTGCTCTACATTCATTAGGCATGCCACACTTCGTTTTCCACACCCACACATTCATTTTACATGCATTACCTTCCTTTTACATGCATTACATTCATTTTACATGCATTACATTCCTTACACATACATTAAATTCCTTATACATACAGGACATTCCTCATATACAATGAATTCTTGTCACATACAGGACATCACTTTCACACACAGTACATCCCTTTCACATACAGTACATCCCTTTCACATATAGTACATCCCTTTCACATACAGTACATCCCTTTTCGGATACAGTACATTCGTTCCACACACATTTATTATACATGCCAGACAGAGTATATTATACATACCACACAATCATTATACATGCCAAACATTCATTATACATACCACACATCCATTATACATACCACACATTTATTAGGTACGCCACATTCATTAAGCATACCACAGTTCATCTTACATACCATGCATTCCTTTTACATGCAATACACTCCTTTCACATACAATTAATTCCTTTCACATACAATTAATTCCTTTCACATAAAGTATATTCCTTTCACATAAAGTACATTCCTTTCACATCCAGTACATTCCTTTCACATCCAGTACATACCTTTCACATCCAGTACATTCCTTTCAGTTACAGTACATTCCTTTCACTTACAGTACATTCCTTTCACTTACAGTACATTCCTTTCACATACAGTCTATTTCTTTCACATATAGTAATTCCTTTCACATATAGTAATTCCTTTCACATATAGTAATTCCTTTCACATATAGTAATTCCTTTCATAATATAGTAATTCCTTTCACATAAAGTACTTCCCTTTCACACATAGTAATTCAGTATTCATACCTTACATTTATTTTATATAAATGCATTTTATACATATCAAACATACATTATGCATAAATACAATTTACACATATCACACATTCATTGTACATACAAATGTACATATCAAACATAGATTATATATAAATACAATTTATACATATCACGTTCATTATACATATACACAACGTATACACATCACACATTCATTATACATAGCCTCATTTTTTATAACCGTAGCACATTCCTCATACATACTTTTTTTTTATATAAACATCACACATTCATTATATAACCAGTTTATTATACATATCACTGTCATTATACCTAACTACAAATTAATGTTATAACTAGGTAGTATTCTGTGTTGAAACACCCTTGTCCCCAGTGGCTTTAGGATGTAATTGGCTTTAGCTGGAGATCTCACGTGTATGACCGAGTTCCCTTGAGAAAGTTCGTATAAAAGATCAACCACCCTATTCATCAGCATAAGTCAACTTTGGAATAGCTGTAAAATGAAATGTTTTGGTCTGTGGACAGTTCTCTCTTTGCTTGCAATAAGTGAAGGGCTTCAGCCAGAATTACCTGTGAAGGTGTGTCAAGATGAATCTTCCTACGTGTCTTTGACAAGTACTCGACTGCAAGTCAGTACTGTTCTATCCACCGTCACTCTACTGGATGTTATACCTACCTATGTTAGCGTTACCACTACGAACTGTGAACCTTACGCTATTACTCACACGGTAACGGTATCTCGATATCAAGCGCCACACTTGGCTTACTCCACCCATTACGTTACCCAGCTGAAAATCAAAGAAATGAATCGTGCATACACTTATACCAGCTATCAACCCGAAACAATCAGCATTACATACTCGGCTACCGATCTTGAAGAGCGCGTAACACAAGTTGTGAGGACAACTACTGCCAAGACTGTATCAACAGTATCTGTTGTGAAGACAATAACCGCCTCCATTACAACCACTGCAACATACACTCAGGTCGATATCTTCAGCTCCATCACATATTTACCAGTATATGTGACTACGACCATGAGTAACGCCTGGCCAATCCTCAAGACAGTTTACCAGACAGAGTACATTAAAGAAGCAGTTGATTACGTGACAACAGTTATGGAGACATCGACCGCATATCGCTGTCATGACGGCTATGACTATTAATTGAGGAATATAAATAAAAGTTGAATTCATTCAAAACAATTTCATTTACTCCAAAGGAAAGGGTTAAGGTGGTTCTGAGAAACTGAGCAAGAAAGATCAAATATGTTTCTATATACATACGTTTCTTTTACATACAAAACATTCAGTTTGCATACATACCACACATTCATTATACATAACACACATTCATGTGCTCTACATTCATTAGGCATGCCACACTTCGTTTTCCACACCCACACATTCATTTTACATGCATTACCTTCCTTTTACATGCATTACATTCATTTTACATGCATTACATTCCTTACACATACATTAAATTCCTTATACATACAGGACATTCCTCATATACAATGAATTCTTGTCACATACAGGACATCACTTTCACACACAGTACATCCCTTTCACATACAGTACATCCCTTTCACATATAGTACATCCCTTTCACATACAGTACATCCCTTTCGGATACAGTACATTCGTTCCACACACATTTATTATACATGCCAGACAGAGTATATTATACATACCACACAATCATTATACATACCACAAATTCATTATACATACCACAAATTCATTATACATACCACAAATTCATTGTACTTACCACACATACATTATACATACCTCACATTCATTATACATGCCACACATTCATTATACATACCACACATCCATTATACATACCACACATTTATTAGGTACGCCACATTCATTAAACATACCACAGTTCATCTTACATACCATGCATTCCTTTTACATGCAATACACTCCTTTCACATACAATTAATTCCTTTCACATACAATTAATTCCTTTCACATAAAGTATATTCCTTTCACATAAAGTATATTCCTTTCACATAAAGTACATTCCTTTCACTTACAGTACATTCCTTTCACTTACAGTACATTCCTTTCACTTACAGTACATTCCTTTCACTTACAGTACATTCCTTTCACTTACAGTACATTCCTTTCACATACAGTCTATTCCTTTCCCATATAGTAATTTCTTTCACATATAGTAATTCCTTTCACATATAGTAATTCCTTTCACATATAGTAATTCCTTTCACATATAGTAATTCCTTTCACATATAGTAATTCCTTTCATAATATAGTAATTCCTTTCACATAAAGTACTTCCCTTTCACACATAGTAATTCAGTATTCATACCTTACATTTATTTTATATAAATGCATTTTATACATATCAAACATACATTATGCATAAATACAATTTACACATATCACACATTCATTGTACATACAAATGTACATATCAAACATAGATTATATATAAATACAATTTATACATATCACGTTCATTATACATATACACAACGTATACACATCACACATTCATTATACATAGCCTCATTTTTTATAACCGTAGCACATTCCTCATACATACTTTTTTTTATATATAAACATCACACATTCATTATATAACCAGTTTATTATACATATCACTGTCATTATACCTAACTACAAATTAATGTTATAACTAGGTAGTATTCTGTGTTGAAACACCCTTGTCCCCAGTGGCTTTAGGATGTAATTGGCTTTAGCTGGAGATCTCACGTGTATGACCGAGTTCCCTTGAGAAAGTTCGTATAAAAGATCAACCACCCTATTCATCAGCATAAGTCAACTTTGGAATAGCTGTAAAATGAAATATTTTGGTCTGTGGACAGTTCTCTCTTTGCTTGCAATAAGTGAAGGGCTTCAGCCAGAATTACCTGTGAAGGTGTGTCAAGATGAATCTTCCTACGTGTCTTTGACAAGTACTCGACTGCAAGTCAGTACTGTTCTATCCACCGTCACTCTACTGGATGTTATACCTACCTATGTTAGCGTTACCAGTGCGAACTGTGAACCTTACGCTATTACTCACACGGTAACGGTATCTCGATATCAAGCGCCACACTTGGCTTACTCCACCCATTACGTTACCCAGCTGAAAATCAAAGAAATGAATCGTGCATACACTTATACCAGCTATCAACCCGAAACAATCAGCATTACATACTCGGCTACCGATCTTGAAGAGCGCGTAACACAAGTTGTGAGGACAACTACTGCCAAGACTGTATCAACAGTATCTGTTGTGAAGACAATAACCGCCTCCATTACAACCACTGCAACATACACTCAGGTCGATATCTTCAGCTCCATCACATATTTACCAGTATATGTGACTACGACCATGAGTAACGCCTGGCCAATCCTCAAGACAGTTTACCAGACAGAGTACATTAAAGAAGCAGTTGATTACGTGACAACAGTTATGGAGACATCGACCGCATATCGCTGTCATGACGGCTATGACTATTAATTGAGGAATATAAATAAAAGTTGAATTCATTCAGAAACAATTTCATTTACTCCAAAGGAAATGGTTAAGGTGGTTCTGAGAAACTGAGCAAGAAAGATCAAATATGTTTCTATATACATACGTTTCTTTTACATACAAAACATTCAGTTTGCATACATACCACACATTCATTATACATAACACACATTCATGTGCTCTACATTCATTAGGCATGCCACACTTCGTTTTCCACACCCACACATTCATTTTACATGCATTACCTTCCTTTTACATGCATTACATTCATTTTACATGCATTACATTCCTTACACATACATTAAATTCCTTATACATACAGGACATTCCTCATATACAATGAATTCTTGTCACATACAGGACATCCCTTTCACATACAGTACATCCCTTTCACATACAGTACATCCCTTTCACATATAGTACATCCCTTTCACATACAGTACATCCCTTTCGGATACAGTACATTCGTTCCACACACATTTATTATACATGCCAGACAGAGTATATTATACATACCACACAATCATTATACATACCACACAATCATTATACATACCACAAATTCATTATACATACCACAAATTCATTATACTTACCACACATACGTTATACATACCTCACATTCATTATACATGCCACACATTCATTATACATACCACACATCCATTATACATACCACACATTTATTAGGTACGCCACATTCATTAAACATACCACAGTTCATCTTACATACCATGCATTCCTTTTACATGCAATACACTCCTTTCACATACAATTAATTCCTTTCACATACAATTAATTCCTTTCACATAAATTATATTCCTTTCACATAAAGTATATTCCTTTCACATAAAGTATATTCCTTTCACATAAAGTATATTCCTTTCACATAAAGTATATTCCTTTCACATCCAGTACATTCCTTTCACATACAGTACATTCCTTTCACTTACAGTACATTCCTTTCACTTACAGTACATTCCTTTCACTTACAGTACATTCCTTTCACATACAGTCTATTTCTTTCACATATAGTAATTCCTTTCACATATAGTAATTCCTTTCACATATAGTAATTCCTTTCACATATAGTAATTCCTTTCATAATATAGTAATTCCTTTCACATAAAGTACTTCCCTTTCACACATAGTAATTCAGTATTCATACCTTACATTTATTTTATATAAATGCATTTTATACATATCAAACATACATTATGCATAATACAATTACACATATCACACATTCATTGTACATACAAATGTACATATCAAACATAGATTATATATAAATACAATTTATACATATCACGTTCATTATACATATACACAACGTATACACATCACACATTCATTATACATAGCCTCATTTTTTATACCCGTAGCACATTCCTCATACATACTTTTTTTTTTATAAACATCACACATTCATTATATAACCAGTTTATTATACATATCACTGTCATTATACCTAACTACAAATTAATGTTATAACTAGGTAGTATTCTGTGTTGAAACACCCTTGTCCCCAGTGGCTTTAGGATGTAATTGGCTTTAGCTGGAGATCTCACGTGTATGACCGAGTTCCCTTGAGAAAGTTCGTATAAAAGATCAACCACCCTATTCATCAGCATAAGTCAACTTTGGAATAGCTGTAAAATGAAATATTTTGGTCTGTGGACAGTTCTCTCTTTGCTTGCAATAAGTGAAGGGCTTCAGCCAGAATTACCTGTGAAGGTGTGTCAAGATGAATCTTCCTACGTGTCTTTGACAAGTACTCGACTGCAAGTCAGTACTGTTCTATCCACCGTCACTCTACTGGATGTTATACCTACCTATGTTAGCGTTACCACTACGGACTGTGAACCTTACGCTATTACTCACACGGTAACGGTATCTCGATATCAAGCGCCACACTTGGCTTACTCCACCCATTACGTTACCCAGCTGAAAATCAAAGAAATGAATCGTGCATACACTTATACCAGCTATCAACCCGAAACAATCAGCATTACATACTCGGCTACCGATCTTGAAGAGCGCGTAACACAAGTTGTGAGGACAACTACTGCCAAGACTGTATCAACAGTATCTGTTGTGAAGACAGTAACCGCCTCCATTACAACCACTGCAACATACACTCAGGTCGATGTCTTCAGCTCCATCACATATTTACCAGTATATGTGACTACGACCATGAGTAACGCCTGGCCAATCCTCAAGACAGTTTACCAGACAGAGTACATTAAAGAAGCATTTGATTACGTGACAACAGTTATTGAGACATCGACCGCATATCATTGTCATGACGGCTATGACTATTAATTGAGGAATATAAATAAAAGTTGAATTCATTCAGAAACAATTTCATTTACTCCAATGGAAATGGTTAAGGTAGTTCTGAGAAACTGAGCAAGAAAGATCAAATTTGTTTCTATATACATACGTTTCTTTTACATACAAAACATTCAGTTTGCATACATACCACACATCCATTATACATAACACATTCATGTGCGCTACATTTATTAGACGTACCATACTTCGTTTTCCACACCCACACATTCCTTTAACATGCATTACCTTCCTTTTACATGCATTACATTCCTTTTACATGCATTACATTCCTTTTTACATGCATGCATTCCTTTCACATGCAGTACATTTCTTACACATACAGTAAATTCCTTTTACATACAGTAAATTCCTTTTACATACAGTACATTCCTCTCATATACAATGCATTCTTGTCACTTACAATACATCCCTTTCACATACAGTACGTCCCTTTCACATACAGTACATGCCTTTCGCATACAGTACATTCCTTCCACAAACATTTATTATACATGCCAGACAGAGTACATTACACATACCACACATTCATTATACATATAACACATTCATTATAAATACCATACATTCATTATAAATACCATGCATTTATTATAAATACCATACATTCATTATAAATACCATACATTCATTATACATACCACACATTCATTGTACTGACCACACATCCATTATACATAACACATTTATTAGGTACGCCACATTCATTAAGCATACCACAGTTCATCTTACATACCATGCATTCCTTTCACATGCAATGCATTCCTTTCACAAACAATTGATTCCTTTCACAAACAATTGATTCCTTTCACATACAATTTATTCCTTTCACAAACAATTGATTCCTTTCACATACAATTGATTCCTTTCACAAACAATTGATTCCTTTCACATACAATTGATTCCTTTCATATATAGGAATATAAGGGATGTACAATGCATTTCTTTCACATACAGTTAATTCATTTCGCATACAGTATATTCCTTTCACATACAGTACATTCCTTTCACAAAGAGTACATTCATTTCAATTACAGTACATTCCTTTCACATACAGTAATTACTTTCACATAAAGTACATCCTTTTCACACATAGTAATTCAGTGTTCATACTTTACATTTATTATATAGAAATGAATTTTATACAATTTATACATATCACGTTCATTATACATATGCACAATGTATACACATCACACATTATACATAACCTCATTTTTTTTATAAACATCACACATTCCTTATACATAACTTTTTTTAAACATCACACATTCCTTATACAAAACTTTTTATAAACATCACACATTCCTTATATAGCTACAGTTTATTATACATTTCACTGTCATTATACCTAACTACAAATTAATGTTATAACTAGGTAGTATTCTGTGTTGAAACACCCTTGTCCCCAGTGGCTTTAGGATGTAATTGGCTTTAGCTGGAGATCTCACGTGTATGACCGAGTTCCCTTGAGAAAGTTCGTATAAAAGATCAACCACCCTATTCATCAGCATAAGTCAACTTTGGAATAGCTGTAAAATGAAATATTTTGGTCTGTGGACAGTTCTCTCTTTGCTTGCAATAAGTGAAGGGCTTCAGCCAGAATTACCTGTGAAGGTGTGTCAAGATGAATTTTCCTACGTGTCTTTGACAAGTACTCGACTGCAAGTCAGTACTGTTCTATCCACCGTCACTCTACTGGATGATATACCTACCTATGTTAGCGTTACCACTACGGACTGTGAACCTTACGCTATTACTCACACGGTAACGGTATCTCGATATCAAGCGCCACACTTGGCTTACTCCACCCATTACGTTACCCAGCTGAAAATCAAAGAGATGAATCGTGCATACACTTATACCAGCTATCAACCCGAAACAATCAGCATTACATACTCGGCTACCGATCTTGAAGAGCGCGTAACACAAGTTGTGCGGACAACTACTGCCAAGACTGTATCAACAGTATCTGTTGTGAAGACAGTAACCGCCTATATTACAACCACTGCAACATATATTCAGGTCGATACAAAACATTCATTTTGCATACATACCATACATTCATTATACATACCATACATTCATGTGCTCTACATTCATTAGGCATACCACCTCATTTTCCACACTCACGCATTCCTTTAACATGCATTGCCTTGCATGTACAGTACATTCCTTTCACATACAGTACATTCCTTTCACATTCAGTACATTCCTTTCACATACAGTACATTCCTTTCACATACAGTATATTCCTTTCACATCCAGTACATTCCTTTTACATCAGTACATTCCTTTTTATATAAAATACACTCCTTTCACATACAGTAAATTCCTTACACAATACACAACTCTCATATACAATGCATTCTTGTCAGATATAGTACATCCTTTTCAAATACAGCACATCCTTTCATATACAGTGCATTCCTTTCACATACAGTACATTCCTTTCACATACAATATTCCCATTACACACAGTACATTCCTTTCACATACAGTAATTCAGTTTTCATACATTGCATTCATTATATATTTGCAATTTTTATATATTCACCATACATTATACATAAATACAACTTATACATATCACACATTCATTGTACATAAATAAAGTTTATACATATCACACTCTCCTTATACATAAATAAAATTTATGTACATCACACATTTGTTACACATCACACATTCATTATATATAAATAAAATTTATACATGTCATGCTTTCATTATGCACAGACCACACTTTCACATACAGAACATTCAATTTGCATACATAACACATAACACACATTCGTTAAGTACGCCACATTCAATAGGCATACCACACATTCCTTTCACATACAGTACATTCCTTTCACATACAGTACATTCCTTTCACATACAGTACATTCCTTTCACATACAGTACATTCCTTTCACATATAGTACATTCCTTTCACATATAGTACTTTCCTTTCACATAAAGTATATCCCTTTCCCATACCGTATATCCTTTTCACATATAATAATTCAGTTTTCATGCATTAGATTTATTATATATAAATGCAATTTATACATATCAGACTTACATTATGCCGAATTCCCTTGAAGAAATTCATAAAAAAAATGAAGCCACCCTGTTCATCAGCATAGTTCATCATTGGAATAGATGTTACATGAAATATTTTGTGGACAGCCAGAATTAGCGTTACCAATACGGATTGTGTACCTTTTGCCATTACTCACACGGAAACGGTATCTCGATATCAGTCTTACTCCACACATTACGTTCCATCACCCTGTTCATCAGCATAGTCACATATACTGCTATGTGTGAGTCACATATACTCTTATATTTTATTGCGGAATATTTGCGTCATATTTGGTTAGAATCATTATACACATTACAGTCAGAGTTTTTATTATTATTATTATTTTTTTACAGATTAAAGGATTTCATGTTCAAGGGTTCTTCAAACCTTACATAATCTACATACGTAGTAACATAATATATATATATATATATATATATATATATATATATATATATATATATATCACATAAAGTTATTTATCAGAGGTCTTTAGCCACACGTGCTTTGCATCTGAAAGTTTGTAAGGACTGAACTTCAACATTGATTTTACAAATGAATTGATTCCATAATTTGAAACATTTGGAGAGAAACTGTCCCTAGTAGTGTCCCGCGCAACAACGAGTGCGCCGGTTGCTTGTTCTCGTGGGGCGTGCAGCCTGGCAGTCACGTTGGTTGCATGTGCATGGCGTCCTGGTGATTGATGCGGAACATCGTCGTCAAGCCAACTACGTCTCTCTTTACCCGAGGTTCAGTTGATAATGTTGGGCCTTGTCTTCAACGATTTTCTTCGCTCTTTATTATATTCTATCCAAGAGGTTGAGATTAGTGACATTTGCTCCTCTTCGCGTGAGGCAGGAGTACTTGAGTGAAGAACGAATTTTTGCCTTGTAGAGGAGCTACCTCCCTTCACCATCCAGTTGATTATTCTCAGGGATGCAAGTTTATGCGAAAGCCTACTCGCCAATGTTTCTATGTGACTTTTAAACGTTATTTTTTGCGAATGTGGTACCCAGTATTTCAATTTCCTCTTGTCCTATTTTTTTCCATTACATTAACTGTTAGTCTTCTCGAACACCATAAGCTGGGTTTTATTTGGGGCAAAGGAGACATGTCATTTCTTCTCCTCGGAGTACAAATTTGTGCGAGTCTGTCACTTAGCTTCTCTATGGCGGCATCCTGTTCACTGGACTCATACTTGAAAGTTGTGACAATTGTCACGGCGATGCGTGACATCCAGTTAACGGGGTTGTTTGAGCGTCCGAAAGGGACGTGTTATCAAGATGTAAACAAAAGCTCTCGACGGTCAAATATTAAATATCCATTTTGGATATTCGATAATTTCAAAAGCAAGTTACCTGCATCGATGTCTTTCATGGTTGTGAAGGTGTCAAGCAAAAATATGATGAGAAGGTACTGTGGCTAATATTGTTAATTTTGATATGAGCTCTGTGTGCGTGACTGCTCATATATCTGTCTGTCTGTCTTCTGTCTGTCTGTCTGTCTGTCTGTCTGTCTGTCTGTCTGTCTGTCTGTCTGTCTCTCTCTCTCTCTCTCTTTCGCTTTCTCTCTGTCTTTTTTTTTCCTCTCTATTCGATTGACCGATTCTCTCTCTCTCTCTCTCTCTCTCTCTCTCTCTCTCTCTCTCTCTCTCTCTCTCTCTCTCTCTCTCTCCTTCAAGATCACGCCCACCAATTAGCAGGAGTGACCAATCAGGGCGGCGTGCCCGCTGCATCGCCGGCGTGCTGACGCTCTTGACCTCCGACCATCTCCTTGACCCATACAAACACTCCACGACTGAGTCACGCTCCAGCTCGTACACTCCCTCTTCCTTTGGGCCAATACTTCACACCCCGACTTTGTACGACGACAAATGATCTTGGAACCAAAGCGTGCGTTTCCCTACTCACCAACGTGGGAGATCACAACAAACTGGTGCCAACGATAGCACCCCAACTAGAAGCACCTCACACACACACTCACTCTTTTTATCTTTCTTTCTCTCTCCCTCCCTCAACCCCCTCTCTCTCTCTCTCACTCTCTCCCTTCCTCCCTCACTCCCTCTCCCACCCCCCTCTCTCTTGCTCTCCCTCCCTCGCATCCTCTCTCTCCCTCTCACTCTCTCGTATTTCCTCACTCTATATATTTTCTCTGTCACACACACTTACTCTCTCTTTCTCCCCTCTCTGCCCCCTCTCTCTGTTACTCTCTCACTCCCTCTCCCCTCCCCCTCTCTTTATCTCTCACTCTCTCTTCCGCTGTATTTTTGCCACTCTCTCTAACTCTGTCTTTCTCTTTCCCTTTCTTATTCTTTCTGACTGGTAGTAGGAGAGATCGATCGATCTCTTTCTTTCTCTCACTTTCCCTTACTACTTTTCTCTCTATTATTCTCTGACTCTCTCTGTCCCTTCCTTCCGCCCCTATCTCTATCACTCACACACTGACCTAAATCTCTCTCTCTCTCTGTTACCCTCTCTCTCTCTCTCTGTTACTCTCTCTCTTCTTTCTCTCTCTCTCTTTCTCTCTCTCTCTCTCTCTCTCTCTCTCTCTCTCTTTCTCTCTCTCTCTCTCTCTCTGTTTCTCTCTCTCTCTCTCTCTCTCTCTCTCTCTCTCTCTCTCGTTCTCCCTCCCAACCGCTCTCCCTTCCTTCCCCCCCCCTCTCTCTCTTTCTCTCTCTCTCTCATAGAACACTTAGTCATCATGCTGTATTAGTTTAATGTGTTCAGCTTTCTTATTTATAACCTTTCCGTTGGTACCACTGGATTTAAGTGTTATCCCGTCTGGTAGTGTGTCAGAGGCTAGATTGGCATAAAAAAGATTACGTAAAGTCAACCTTTAAACTTTAAAGTACCTTCAAACTTTAAAGTTTATTAAAACTAGTAAAAGCAATAAATAAACAATGTTACCGAGAGCGCCGCACAGAGACAGAGGAAACAGACACTGACATCTAATAGAGCGAAAAAAAATAGAATAAGAAGCACTGTAAGCCTCATATTTACCGGGAAATGGTGAAGATAGTCTGCATATCATCAGTCAGAGTCCACTACACCCTCACACAGCCAGAGTTCTTAATGACGCGTTATCTATAATAATCGCGTTTTCTGTTGGCAAACCTGGAAATCATTTCCGATTAGCTATTTTATATCAATAATTTTTTCATATTTCTCACTATCTTTCTTTTCGTTTTTAGGTGCTAGTGCAATTGTTTCGTTACTTTCTCAAATCTATGTGCGTTTTTATTTCGTTTTTCCTTATCATCTGTATTATCCATTCTTAACTATTGAACATATCTACTTGTTTACCTTAACTGCCTCCCATATTGGAACATTCATCACTCAATCATTGCTTCAGTTTCCCTTAAGCTTTTGCCAGGGCAGGACCTTCAAACTTCTGTGGTCAGTGACATGGGGTACATTTGATTTTATATTTAAATATTATTTTGTCTGTATTGTGTCGATTTTATCATCATAAACCGTTACAGTGTTATTGATAAATATTTTTTTCATTGGTAGGTACAGGCAATTTTTGCAACATTACAGTGACCAGGCCGATTTCTTGCTCAATGTGTCGGTCGCACAGAGCTTTTCTTACGAATCTGTACGGAGCGTCTTTCAATTCCCAAGCAGTATTATTTGAGTGCAAATCAGCTGTACCCTCCGCACTGACGGTATGTATCCCATTTTTCCTAAATAGTCTTTTTACGCATATCGTTTGGCGCTTGTTTTCTGGACACAAACTAGGCTCGAGTTTTCGAAAAATTGATTTTCTAACTTTTCATAAATCACTCTATTCGATTTCTGCAGGTTCCTATTGACATCCAGTGCCATCCATTACCCACTCCCTCTTCAACCCCCGGTTCCCCACGCATCCCCCAAGATCGTTGGGTAGAGGAAAATATATGAAAAAATCTATATTTGGGAGTCTCCTGAGGGAGCGTCGCTTTCGGTAACAATTACCGAATACATTAACACATGTACTAAACGAAACGAAATACGTACTTAAAAAGCGAAAACGTGGACAAAAAAATAATAAAAAGAAATGCAAAACCCATACAAGAAAACGTTTACGAAATGTCAACAGGAAAAAACACGAACATAAACACCGGGGAACACTAAACACAAAAAACATTTAAATGCTTAAACGCACAAAACAGCAAAACTACCAACGCAGGCTTACTCATCGGCGGTGCTTTGCATTGCTACGATGATTCGGAGCACCAGAACACGAGGTAAGAGAGCAAAAGGTGCAAACCACCTGACCGATAGCCTGTCTAGCTCAGAATGAGCGCGACAAAGCCCTGCCAAGGCGTAGGCGTTCGAGGTGTTTTGAAGACGGCTTGTTCGCTTGTGTATTGGGAAGTGCTCGTCTGTGCGGAGGAAATTACGCACCATCGGGGCACGGTGGTGTCATGGACGTGGCGTGGCTCAGTAGTGGAGGCTGTGCCACTCTCTCTTTCTTTCCCTGTTTCTGTTTCTCTCTCTCCCTCTCCTTCTTCTCTCTCTCTCTTACCCTCTTCCTTCCTCCCTGCCTGCGTATCTCTCTCTCTTTATATATATATATATATATATATATATATATATATATATATATATATATATATATATATATATATATATATATATATACATATATATTTCATGTATATATCTATCTTTAGCTCTGTCTCTTCCCTCCCTCTCTCTCTCTCACACACACACACATACACACGCGCGCGCGCAAGTGCACTCACTCGACTTCTCATTCTAACACTTTCGCCTTCTCTTTCTAACTTTCGCACCTCTCTCTCTCCTCCCCCTCTATTTTTACCTTCGAAACGTTTGCAAAATACATACGAGATTCTTTACTGCCGTATTAATCTACCTCTTATATGTGTATCTCTCCGTCTCTCTCTCTCTACACACACACACACACACACAAGCACAATAATGCCACAATAAGAAATGTGTGTGCGTATGGGTGTTCACGTGTGTATTTGTTCATATAAACTATAAATTTGTATATGTGTATATATATATAATATATATATATATATATATACATACATACTTTTATTTATATATATATATATATATATATCTATATATATATATAAATATATATATATACACATTTATATGCATTATACATACACCAACACATACATAGATAGATATGTATGTATGTATGTGAATATATATATTATATATTATATATATATCATATAACACATACATTTATAAGTGTATGTATATATATGTATGTATGTATTTACATATATATACACATATATGCATTATACATATATATACAGATAGATATGCATGTATGTGTGTGTGTGTGCTTACATACATACATACATATATATATATATATATATATATATATATATATATGTAATGTATATAGATATAGATATATATACACATACATATATGATTACAAGATATTTGCCTCCTTCTCCGGGACTTTAATAGGTCCTGAGATTGAGGATTTCTGGCTTTAGGTATCAGCGCTCCAACTCGCATCGCTGAAGATGTATAGTGACATGGGCACTGTGACCAAGGAGATCGACCATATTGTTGTCAGCACTTGCTGGAGGATCCTATAGAACTGCAGGGTTTACCAGAGTGTCAAGTTCTGTGACCCTGACCATAGACTGGTTGTGGCTACCCTGCGGGTCCACTTCAAAACTCCACGTCCCTCCAGTGACCACTCTAGGTTGTTTCATAGTGCATGAACCCATTGGTGAATGTCAAAGGGCAAGGCAGAATTTCATCTCACTGGAGACACTGAAGGCCACTGAAGCGTGTCGCATGGCTTGGCTGAATGGTAATTGGGATTTGCCCCTTTCCTTGGTGCTGAGAAGGGATAAGGAACAGTTCATCAGGAACCTTGCTGAAGAGGTTGATGGCCTTCACCCTGCCTACCAAGCCCTGAGAAAACTGAACTCTAAGCACTCCTCACCGATGACTGCAGTCTGCTCAATGGATGGTCAAATCATCTCAGATCATGTTGGGGTTCGTGAATGCTGGGCTGAGTATTCTGATCACCTGTACCAGGTAGACCCTCCAGCAGTTAGTCTGGATGCAAGTGGTGTCACAGTACCTATGCCGGACCCCCCCCCCCCCCATCAGCGAGGAACCTCCTAACCTAACTGAGGTTAGTGAGGCGATCTCTAGGCTAAAGGGTGGGAACTGCAGGCATATGTGATATCTCTGTTGAACTGTTATATCCCTGGGGTGAAACTATAGCTCGGGGCTTGAATACAGTTCTGACTGCCATCTAACAGTCTGGTTCCATCCCC
>NC_051403.1:37652670-37685170 GCF_015228065.2 Penaeus monodon
CCGTCGAGATCAGGGGCTTGGCGGGGACCTTGCCTGAGGTGATGGGCTGTGCTGGGATCCTGCTCTCCTACGTCCTGGCTTACCTGCTGCCTTGGGACGTGGCCACGGCGGTGTCGGCCGCTCCCTTCGTGCCACTGGTCTTGCTCATGCTCCTCGTGCCTGAAGTAAGCGACCGCATAAGGAAGAGAGAGAGAGTGAGTGAGTGAGTGAGTGTGTGAGTGAGTGAGAGAGAGAGAGAGAGAGAGAGAGAGAGAGAGAGAGAGAGAGAGAGAGAGAGAGAGAGAGAGAGAGAGAGAGAGAGAGAGAGAGAATGAGAATGAGAGAGAAAGAGTCAGTTTCCGTTGATAGATAACTGCATATACTCTGGAATTACATGATTTACATTCGAACTAGAATATGTCACCCTCCACCTACGTTTTTCAACCGCATGAGTGGCGACCCCCTTTCGTTGGGTTGCTAGGCCCTCGTAATATCAGACTTCCTTAATTCCCAAATCCGAGAAGCTGCCAGCATTGATCTGCACTCCATATTAAGTATATGGCGGATTCAGATAGACTTAGCACTGTGCCTGCATATTGTCTGGGCTAGAGAATGGTTACTTATCAAACCTGCACGTACTTCTCTTCATACACATGTAGTTAAACCAACAGAAATTCCATTGCCTAGTAGTAGATTATGACTAACAAACACACACACACACACACACAAATATATATATATATATATATATATATATATATATATATATATATATATATATATATATATATATATATATATATATATACATAAGACATTAGTCTACTGGGTCGCCATGATATGTACCCTGCTCATTATCTCAATGACCTTATACATATATGTTTTTCTGTCTTTTCTCCCAGATTTCTTTCCCGTTGCAATTTTTATTTGATTTTATCTTCATTCAGTCTCCATATTGGCTGGTGAGGAAGAAGAGGATCGACGCCGCCGAGAGATCCTTGCGAGTCCTGTTGGGCCGCAGCGCCGACGTCACGAAGGAACTCGACGCCATCAGGAGCACCACGACCCTCAAGCAGTCCAAGGTCAAGAACCAGGTAATAGGCAGTTATTATTGATGTTTTCTCTATTCCTGCATTTTAATGCTTTTTTTCTTGCATGCATCGCATAATTCTAGCATTACTGATTTAATTTTCTAACAGTTACAAGAGCTTCGCCGAGGTCGTAACATCCGTCCCGTGGTACTGATCATTGCTCTGTTCGTCTTGAGGGAACTCGGCGGGAAAGCCCCCGTCTACAGCTACACCGTCTACATGTTTCGTAGCGCAGGAGTAGAGCTGGATGCCTTCTACTGCACAGTGTTCGTCGGATTAACTCGTTTTGGCGCTACGTTAGTGTCAGCTTTCATCCTAGATCACCTGGGCCGAAAGCCGGTGCTAGTGACGTCAGCGACGATATCGGCCCTGGCGCTGGCTGCCGCCGGCGCCACTGTCTTCCTGGAGGTGGACGAGGCTTCGTGGGTGCCCTTGGCAGCCATGCTGGTGTACGTGGGGGCCTACGCAATCGGTCTTGGTCCCATCCTGTGGGCTTATCTCGGCGAACTCCTTCCGACCCCTGTGAGGTCCATGGCAGCGTCTATAATAACCTTCTTCCACTTCTCCTCCTCCTTCAGCGTAAACTACATGTTTCTTGAGGTCGTAGCGACCTTCGGCCTCGGTCGAACGCTGATGGTGTTCGGATCCGTCAATCTGGTCATCGCCATAGTCGTCTTCTGCTTTATCCCTGAGACGAAAGGTCGCTCTCTGCAGGACATGGAGAAGGCTTTCGTAGCGAAGGGCCCCAAGGAAGGAAAAGACAACCCGACCTTCGAAGCAAACGAGAAGCCTCCCCCCACGGACCCCCTCAGCCAGACTCAAAGCGACTCGCACGAGGCCGCGACAGCCTCTTGTGCTTCGTCAGTCTCCTCCAACGGGCCATGCACACCCTCAAATTCCAGGACCGGACCGTGCACTCCTCCAGGATTCCGCACCTTACCATGCATAACGCTTGGAGCCACAGATGCCCGATGCGCCCCGCGAAGCACCAAGGAACCAGAATCCAGAGCTGGCGATAGGCTTTCTTCACGCAGTTCGTCGAACGTTTCCTCCTCTTCAGCCACAGAGGCCACAATCCCAGCCTTCATTCAACCAGAAGAACCTACATTACAAATTACTTATCTATAAGGGAGACTTTACATTGAAGACGTTCGAGAAGATAATTCGTTCCTTAGCTGCAACAGCCTCAATTTCCATTATTAATGAAGAGATGTCAGACTCGGTAACTACGGTGGGCTAAGTATGATATGAGAACACGGTATATGAGCCAGATATCATTATCATAAGTATTTAGCAGCCACATCCTGAAGAAAGAATATGGTAACGTAAGAACACGTCATAAGATTTTTAACAAGTTGACAAACGTAGAAGAGGTAAGGAGAATGAATATCTCCACAATACAAGAGATGTATTTGATCAGTTTCGATTATATCTTCGTCTGAAATACGTGTATTTCTGGCGAAGGTATAATCGAAACGATTATATTTTTTGACGAAGATATATTCGAAACCGGTCAAATACATCTCTTTGATTGTAAAGATATTCTTTCTCATTCATACCTTTTCTATATACAAGTGAAAAGTGCTTATTCTTATTGGCATGGAGACATACTATCCGTAAGAGCTAAGAGATTTTTTTCAAATTACTTAAAACATGAGAAATGATATACCGAAAAGACAAAAATCAATTGGATTCACACATAAAACTAAAGCAATGTAAGTCATATATCAAGAAGACAAAGTTCAAGTAATTCATGTAAAATATATGTATGTATGTCAGGAACAGCGAATTAAACGCAGACCTGATGATGGCACATAATTACTCTCCTATATTAATGTATGGTCACAACCAGACATGTAGTAGCTCATCATTGCTCATGAGCAAGTATGTCGTACTGGTTATTCAGCGACTACCAATACTTTCCTCAATGCTATCTTCTGATATCAAGTATGCATGTGTATGAGCTTATACTACTGTATGGATTTATTTCATACTGTGAAAATGTTCCCGAGAGTCTGTCCCTGACGAGTCCTCATCCGCCTCCTGTCTAAATAAATTCCAACGAAAATATTTTTTTCCCAATTCTTATTCTTACTCTCAGTCCTATTCATATTCTTGATGTATTCGAGTGTATTCTTGCTCTTCCTTTCGTTTTATTTATATGCTCTCTCTCCTCACACATATATATGTGTGTGTGTATACATATATACATATATATACATATATATATACCTATATACACATATATACATATATACGGTAATTCTTTCTAAAAATGTATTTCGCGTTCACGAGTTTATTTGACGATTATAGGTATACTACAGATGTATACCATTTTTGGCTGGCGGAACTCCATATTCAGCCAGCAATCTTGATTTGATAAGTCCCGATAGTAGGGGAGGGCATGAAGTATATCAGGGAAATTATGGGGTAAAACAGGCTTAAATACAGTTAATATAATGAAATAATGCATAATACAACGAAAGAAAATCATTAAAATCAGCCCAAGAAACTACAGCCTAACAAGCCACTTTTCAAAAAAATTTATATATATATATATATATATATATATATATATATATATATATATATATATATATATATATATATACGGCTTGGAACGCCATCTTCCGAAAACTCTACGGGAACACTCGCCTGCATGTAAATGATGCAGACCTGGTCCTCTCTCTAAAGAAGAGACTCTGGGAGAGATTGAAACCTTTGAAAGTTCTTGTCGGAAGAGAACATGGCATCAATGTTAAGCTCGCTAGACTGTTTTACTTGGCTTTTATAAGGTCAGTTGTAGACTACCATGCACTGCACTTGTTGCAGTGTAAGGAATCAGAAATAGGTAGTTTGGAGGTAGTGCAAAATGAAGCTATGAGGATTATCCTCGGCGCCCCGAGAACAGCAAGGATAGTAAACATGAGATCAGAATTAAACTTACCATCCATTTCTGATAGAATAATATTTATTTCCACCATATTTGGGGTCAAAGCTCTGAGGGAACCCTCGTATCTCTCAGATTTCCAAAACAACTGCAACATAAAATCACGCAAGTAGACGTGACAAATCACACACACGCGCGCCCTCTGATACACAAAATCTCCATGAACATTATAAAACTCAATGTTCCAATTAGTAAAATACCAAAAGGTCGCTCCATTCCACCATGGAAAAATTCAACATTGATCGTGCACCTTACATGTCTACCACAAAAAAACAGGGTGCATAACTGTGTGTTGAAACAAATTGCGCTAGCAACGGTAACGGAACACACAGAATCTATGGGTGATGATGCATATGAGTGTTACGCCGACGGATCCGTACAGTCTGGATACAAAGCTGGTTGTGCTTGCGCTGTATACAAAAATGGCTTACTACAACATCAAGTTAATATGAGAATACAAAACTGGGCCAGCACTACACAAACGGAGCTGGCAGGTATACTCCTCGCAACGGAATTCTTAATGTCTAGGGGCTCTGGAGTAGTTTTCTGTGACTCTCAAAGTGCTCTTCGGACGCTAAATTCTTTCAAAGCAGGTGGCGATGAAGAAATTGTGAGTTGCATTAAGCGTAACGTAACCTATGCAACAGAGCGTAATTTCAACATTCAGTTTGTATGGATACCATCTCATGTTGGCATACGCAAGCACGACCACGTAGACAAATTGGCGAAAGAAGCCTGCAGCAAGGATATTGTGAACATAGATCTTGGGATGCCTCTTGCTAGGGTTGCACATATATTGAAAAGTTCTCATAAGGAAGAACTAGTAGATCTGATTAACACTCAAAGGCCTGAAAGCTGTACCATAAGGCACTACGATCAGTATAGGGATGGCAAGCCTTCCTATGGGTGGCACCGAAGTCAAACCAGACAGTGTGACGTGGTTATTGCCAGAATACGTTTAGGTTACAGAATGTACTGGCAACTGCACGGTGCAAGAAGTGCAGATGAATCTAGATGTAGACTGTGTAACGAAGAAAACAAACGAACGCTTGAGCACTATATCTCGGAATGTCATGTGATACAGCCTTTCAGACCACCTAACATGAGGTATAAAGAACTATGTGAATATTTCATTTCATCTGATACATTGGAAGATATACTCGTACTATACCCTAAATTTACTATGTGATAACTCCCGTATGCAAATAACAGTGTTATTCAAACACAGTGGCAAAAGCATATGTATGTAATAATTTTTGTATGATGTATGATTTATATTTATATTTTACCTTGTACAACTACAGCAGTTACAGACTACTGTACAATGTCAGATATATGTAAAACTGTAATCATGATTGCCCACGCCTGAGCAGATAGCCAGGGTGGTAAATAAACTTACTTAACTTAACTTAACTTATATACGGCAAAGCACATCATTGTTAAGCTGTGAAGTCACGTTTATACATATGTATATACAAAACGTTGTAACCAAGCAACCTTACTTAACCCCCTATCGATGCCTCCGCCCCCGGACCCCCCCCCCCATCGGGGTATTCAACCTAACCTAACCTAACCTTACCTAACCCCTAACGGGGGCTCTGCTCCCGGACCCCCCCCCCCATCTGGGTATTTACCTATCGGGGGGCTCTGCCCCCGGACCCCCCCCATCGGGGTATTTACCTATGGCAAAATTTATTCACGATTAGCCCCCTGGACCCCAAGGCTTTACCTTTATTTCTCTGGAGGAAAGAGCTGAGCCACAGCCAGGAGAAAAGGGTGCATCCGCTTGTTGGCCTCTGGATGCTGCAGCTGGAAGGCCGCTTTGGCCAGGTTGCCCCCAAAATGGCACGACCTCCTCCCGCACTGTGGCACCTTTTCCTTTAGTGTCCTCCAGTTTCGTTCGACGGTGCTTGTGTGGGCACCGGTGTCGGGGTCAACAAAGTTATATTTATGATTAACCTTCAGGTGCTTAAAACCTTCATCCTGAAGGCAATCATAAGCCTTCCAGCAATCACTTATAATTACTGACTGTTCATGTATCTTTTCTTTTATGATTTGCAATAGTGTTTGAGAGTCACGTTTCTCAACCTCCACTACAAAATATTCTTTTGTTTCCCGACACAAGCCGTCAAATACCCACTGACCATCGATGATCCTCCCTTTGTTGTTTTTTTCTTTTACCAAATTTTGATTCGTCTATTTCGACCGTTTTCCCAGGTCAACCAATTTTATTTTTTCCAGAATTTTCACACCAAAAGATGATTACGTCTCTGCAAAAAGGCGACCAGTCACATATAGTTTTGTCACTAATACCTATAATGTCGTCTTTTACAAATTGATAAGTAAAACATTCACGAAGATAAATATTAATAAATAACAAATTTGTTTCTATAGCCAGGTGGCTATTGTGTAGCCACGTGTTTTTATAAAAAGACTGCTGGAAATTACACCTTTTTGCTTTCTTTTTGTTCACTCGAACGAGTTTTTGACACTTGAAAATGTGCAAGTCGCGGTAGAGCCGGCTCACTACACTGTTTACATTGCAGTGTATCGCTTAGTACACCGTGACTCACCAGATATCAAAAGCAAAACTCAGGGTTTCCTTTGACTTTGTTTGCGTAATTTATAATGCCTGTGTCAGAATCTATACACGATTTCTTAGTACAGGAATTTTCGTCTTTCACCGAGGCCATGTTTCATAAAACTGACAAATAGGCCGCCGCGCCGTATGGCCACGCCCCCTGGCAAACACGACGTGTCAGGGAAAAAAATCACGCTGTGTTTGGCACATAAAATGTTTAACATTGCAATAGGAAACTCAAAATTATATTGATAAAATGTATATAATAAGGAATTTTAACGTACAAAGGTATGAAATATGAATAGTGTATTATTGTTAAATATATATAGACGACATACTAATGTTTCCACACGCACATACGAACGCACGCGCTGTTGTTGTTGATGTTTGTGGACTTGGAAAAAAACTAAGGTCGTATTTTCTACCTTCGATATTTCCGTTACCAGCGAGGTGAGCGTTCTGTTTTACTTACATTTTTGTAATCGTGTTGTTTTGCTCTTCATACCATTACTAACCATTTTTTGATACTCCGGAATACATATTTATATATAATATATATACCTATATATATCATATATATACACTATATATACCATATATATATATATAACAATACGTATATAGTATATATACTTATATTAATTATACATGTGTGTACACACACATACTACATTTTATCACATACATATGTATATATATATCAATATACATATATATATATATATTAATATATAATATATATATATATATATACGTGTGTGTGTGGGTGTGTGGGTGTGTTTGAGTGCATGAATAAAAGCAGCGCTCGCAGATGAACCTTCCCAAAGAATATCCTTGATCCACTAATTATATATGTGTGCGCATATATGTATATATATATATAATATTATATATATATATCTATATATATATATATATATATATATACATACATATCATATATCTATATATATATATATATATATATATATATATATATATATATATATATATATATATATATATATATTATATATAATATATATAAATATTATAATGCAATATATATAATATATATAAGGACGAAAATTCATCTTGACAAGCCTTCATAAGTAAGTCTGGCTAAACTCTCCTCATGAACTGCGTGACTGCAGCTCATCTATGGATCCTGATCCTAAGGAACACGGCCATACAAGTGAGATCTACAGCTAGGCAAATTACAACAACGTGTTAGTCAATAAGGGTGATTCATCCAAGCTTAATGCCTAATATATTCAATAGTTTTTTTTCCCAAAATGTAGCATTTAATAAAGATATAATGCATCTCTTATGCTTTAACTATCACATTGAAATAATTTTCTCATTCCAAATTAAACAGCTATGTTACATGTAAAATGCATTATATTAGTTGTATAACGAAATCTAATGTACAGCAATTAAATGTATTATCCATATGCATAATGAATCTTGCTACATTTATCATGAATTTTACTATATTTACATTGATATATAGTATATTTACAATGAAATGTACTATGTTTACAATGGAGTATACTATACTTACAATGAAATGTACTATATTTACAATGAGATATACTATGTTTACACTGGAATGTACTATATATTTACCATTAATGTACTATATATTTACCACGAAATGTGCTAAATATTTACCACGAAATGTACTATATATTTATAATGAACTGTAATGAATTTATTAAGAACTGTACTAATTCATAACGATTTAGAAACGTTTACAATGAAATTCACTATGTTTACAATGAAATGTACTATGTTTCAATAAAATGTACTATGTTTACAATAAAATGTACCATGCTAACAATAAAATGCACCATGTTTACAATAAAATGTACTATATTTGTACCATGAAATATATACTATACATTTATAAGGAATTTTAACAAATTCAGTATTTACAATAAAATGAATTGCATTAACTTTTAAATGAATTGTAATTGAAATTTATTGTACTAAATTTAAAACGAATTGTATTATATTTATGATGAATTGTACTAAATTTAAAATGCATTGTACTATAATGAATTGTACTACATTTGTGATTAGTTGCACAATATTTACAATAAACTGTCCTAAAGATTTTATGAATTGTACTATGAATATGATGATTTTCATTATATTTACAATGAAATGTTCTATACCTAAAATTATATGTACTATATTCATAATGACATGTAATATATTTTCAGTGAAATATAAAATATGTTCAGTGAAATGTAATCTATTTACAGTAAAATATAAAATATTTACAGTGAAATATAAATTACATAGCATACATTTCATTACACATGTAAATGGAGTACATTTCAGTACACGCGTTACACATAGCGTACCTTTCATTACACATGTAAAGAGAATACTTTTCATTACACATATAAATAGAATACCTTTCTTTACACACGTTATGTATAGAGTACATTTCGCTATACATGGTAATATCTAGGTTATATTTCGTTATAGATATAAAATGTTGCATTATATGAACACTTCATTATACATGAATAGCAAAACACTCTTCCGTGCTGATACAATGGAAGAAAAACCCAAAATACAAAAACTAGATTTACTGAAAGTTATTGTATTGTGGGTTTTTCTTTCATTATGCATACATATTTCGTTGGTTATATAATACACTTCATTATAAATATATTGCATTTTATTGTAAATATATTACAATTCGTTGTAATATATTACATTTCAATGTAATATATTACATTTCATTATAATTATATTTAGATTTCATTGTAAATATTTCATAAATATAGTAAACTTTACTGTAAATATAGTGAATTTCATTGTAAACATTTCACTGTAAATTTAGTGCATTTCATTGTAAATATAGTACATCTCATAGTAAATATAGTATATTTCATTGTAAATATATTTCACTGTAAATATAGTATATCTAATTCTAAATATATTATATTTAATTATCAGTATAGTACATGCCATTGTAATTATAGTGCATTGTAAACATACAATACATTTCATTGTAAACATACAGTATATTGCACGGCAAACGTACAGTACATTTCATTACAAACATCAATACATTTCATTGTAAACGTAAAGTACATATCATTGTAAATTTAATACATTTCATTGTAAACTTAGTACATTTCCTTGTAAATGTAGTGCATTTCACTGTAAACGTAGCACATTCCATCATATATTTAGTATATTTCATTGCAAATTTATTATATTTCATCGTTAATTTAGTACATTTCATTGGAAATGTATCTTTTTATTGTACATTTAGTACCTTCATTGCAAATTTAGTATTTGTAATTGTAAATTTTATCGTAAATTTAATACATTTCATTGTAAATTTGATAAATTTAACGGGAAATTTAGTACATTTATTTGTAAATTTGATACATTTAATGTTAAATTTAGTACATAAAATTGTAAATTTAGAATATCTAATTGAAAATATAGTACATTTAATATCAAGTATAGTACATTTAATATTAAGTATAGAACATTTAATTTTAATTTTAGTACGTTTAATGGTAAAATTAGTACATTTAATTGTACATTTAGTACATCTGATTGTAAATTTAGTACATGTCTTGTAAATATAGTACATTTCTTATAAATATAGTACATTTCTTGCAAATATAGTATATTTCTTGTAAATATAGTATACTTCTTGTAAATATAATACATTCCTAGTAAATATAATACATTTCTTGTATAATGTATGTTTCTTGTATATATTGTATGTTCTAGTAAATATAGTACATTCTTGTAAAAACGGTACATTTCTTGTAATTATTGTACATCTCTTGTTAAAAAATACATTTCTTGTAAATATAGTACATTTCTTGTATATATATAGTACATCTCATTGTAAATATAGTATGTTTTTTGTTTTACATAGCGTGCATTTCATTACATATTAATATATAGAATATGTTTCGTTGTAGATATAAAATATCACTTTATATGACACTGCATTATACATAGCATAATCCGTTGGCTATGTAACACACTTCATTACAAAAATATTATATTTTATTATAAATATAATAAAATTAATTGTAAATATTTCATATTCCACTGTAAATATTTTCTATTTCACGATATTTTACATTTCACTGTATCTTTACATTTCACTCTAAATATCAAATGTTTTACTGTATTTAACATTGCATTGTATATTTAGAAAATTTCATTGTAAATTTAGTGCATTTCGTACATATTTAGTAAATTTAGTACATATAATTGTAAATTTAGTACATTTAATAAAAAAATAGTACATTTAATTGAAAATTAAATACATTCAATTATAAATTGAGTACATTTAATAGTAAAATTTAATTGTAAGTCTGATACATTTAACGATAATATTAGTGCATTAAATTGTAAATTTAGTACATTAGATTATAAATACAGTACATTTGATTGTAAATATATACATATGATGTAAATATAGTATATATAATCATAAATATAGTACATTGAATTGTAAACACAGTACATTTAATTGTAAATACAGTACATTTAATTGTAAATATAGTACATTTAATTATAAACATGGTACATTCAATTTTAGATTTAGTACATCTAGTACATTTCTTGTAAATATAGTACATTTCTTATAAACATAGTAATTGTCTTGCAAATGTCGTATATTTCATTGTAAATATAGTATATTTCTTGTAAATATAGTATATTTCTTGTAAATATAGTATGTTTCTAGTAAATATAGTATATTTCTTGTAAATATAGTAAATTTCTTGTAAATATAGTCTATTTCTTGTAAACATAGTGCATTTCTTGTAAATATAGTACATTTCTAATAAATATATTACATTTCTTGTGAATATAGTACATTTCTTGTAAACATAGTAAATTTCTTGGAAATACAGTACATTTCTTGTAAATATAGTACATTTCTTTTAAATATAGCATATTTCTGTTAAACATAGTACATTTCTTGTAAATATAACAAATTTCCTGTAAATATAGTACATTTTCTGTAAATATTGAATATTTCTTGTAAAAATAGTAAGTTTCTTGTAAATATAGTACATTTCTTGTAAAAATAGAATATTTCATTGTAAATATAGTGTATTTATTGCAAAATTAAATAGATTGCAAATAGGTTACACATCCTTACATTAATTGTATATATAGTATATTTTATGATAAATATAATAAGATTAATTGTACATACAGTACATTTTATTGCATGTACATTAGATTTCGTTATACAAAGAATATAATGTATTTAACATGTACCATATATGTTAATTTAGAGTGGGAAAACAATTTCAGTGTGATAATTAAGACAAAAGAGAAGTATTATTTCTTTATCAAATGCTACATTTTGGAAAAGCTACTTAATATATTGTTATAACTAGGCAATGGGCTGAGATGAATCACCCTTGTTCCCTAAATGTTGTAATTAGATCAACTGTAGATCTCACTTATATGGCCGTGTTCCCTACGATCAGATCCATACATAAGATGAAATCATGCCGTTCATGAGTACAGTTTATTGCTGAAATAGCCTGATCTAACAATAAGTATGATTTTTCATATGGAGTCATTTGTTTTCTGGACTGCCCTCACTTCACTTGCTGCAAGTGAAGGACTTCAGCCAAACTTACCTGTGAAGACTTGTCAAGATGAATTTTCATCCGTGTCTTTGACAAATACTCGTCTGCAAGTCAACACCGTCCTTTCCACCGTAACTCTCCTGGATGTTATGCCTACCTATGTTAGCGTTACCACTACGGACTACGTAACTTACACTGTTACTCATATGGAAACGGTCTCTCAGTATCAGGCTCCACAGCTGGCTTACTCTACACATTATGTCACCGAGTTGAAGATCAAAGAGAAGAATCGGGTATACACTTATACCAGATATCAGCCCGAAACCATCACCATTATTTACTCGGCTACCGATATTGAAGAGCACGTAACACACGTTGTAGGGACAACTACTGCCACGGCTGTATCGACAGTATTTCTTCGTAAAACTGTGTCCGCCTTCATTACAACCACTGCTACATACACTCAAGTTGATGTCTTCAGTTCCACCACACACGCCCCTATATATGTGACTACGACTATGACTAACGCTTGGCCAATCCTCAAGACAGTTAGCAGACAGAGTACATTAAAGAAGCAGTTGATTACGTGATAACGGTTTCCGAGACATCAACAGTATACTGCCATGACGTTAGTGGCTATTGATCGATTGGTGTCCGTTCATAAATAATTTCAGTTTCCCCAAAGGAAAAGGTTATAATAAATATCTGATTAGTTGACCGAGGAATATATGTAAATAGTTCCACATATGCACATATGTAATGTATACTTTATATATACTAGTATTTTTCATACAACCTATCTCGTATTACATTACATGCGATATTAAGCAAATACATAAGTGCATTACCTACGTTGTTATGCACACAATACATTCCATTACACGCGTTACACATAGCGTTCATTTCATTATACATGTAAGTAGAATACCTTTCATTACACACATTATATATAGAGTACATTTCGCTGTACATGTTAATATCTATGTCATATTTCGTTGTACACATAAAACATTGCATATATGAACACGATATATACACTTCATTATAAATATTTTACATTTTATTGTAAATATATTACATTTCATTGTAAATATTTTATATATCGATGTAAATGTTTTATATTTCACTGTAAATGTCTTATATTTCAATGAAATTTACTATATTCACAAAGAAATATACTATATTCACAATGGAATTTACCATATAATAAAAAAAATTTACTATTTTTATAATGAAATTTACCATATAATGAAATGTACTAGATTTACAATGAAATGTACTAGATTTACAATGAAATGTACTAGATTTACAATGAAATGTACTAGATTTACAATGAAATGTACTAGATTTACAATGAAATGTACTATATTTACAATGAAATTTACTATATTTACAATGAAATGTTCCATATTTACAATGAACTGTACTATATTTTACTAAATATAACATTATAAATTGGTGTACTTAATATACTAAATATAAAAATGTCCTATATTTTTCAAATTTACAAAGAAATTTATTAAATTTAGAAGGAATTTTACTATATTTACAATGAAATTTACTATATTTACAATGAAATGCATTATATTTACAATGAAATGCATTATATTTACAATGAATTTTACTATATTTACAATAAATATTTCTATATTTACAATTAATTTTACTATATTGCATTACTGTATTATATTTCATTGTACTTATTTACAATGAAATGTAATAGATTTACAATGAAATGTCGAGTGTACTGTATGTTTATAATGAAATGTATCATATTTGTAATGAAATGTACTATATTTACAGTGAAATTTTTATTATTTACAATGAAATGTACTATATGTTGGCAATAAATGTACTGTACATTTATAATGAATTATACTAAATTTATAACGTATTGTACTAAATCCTAAAGTATTGTGCTATATGGTGGATTGCACTATATTTGTGATGAATTGCACAATATTTATAAAGAAATGTACTAACTTTTATGTGAATTGTAATAGCTTTCAAATAAATGGTACCAACTGTGAAATGAATTGTACTAACTTTTAAATGAACTGTAATAATATTCAAATGTACTGTACTAAATTTGAAACGAAACGTACTTTATGATGAATTGTACTATATAAATGGAGTACATTTTATTGAGTACATTTCATTACACACATTATACAGAGTACATTACATTCATTGTATTTCATTACAGACGTTATTATACATACAGTACATTTCATTACACGCGTTTTACATAGCGTGCATTTAATTATATACTTACATAGAATATCTTTCATTACACATATTTTAGAGAACTTTTCATTACATACGTTGTTCTACATAGAGTACACTTCTTTGAGTAGATTTAATTACAGTGAAATATAAAATATTTACAGTGAAATATAAAATATTTACGGTGAAATATAAAATATTTATAGTGAAATATAAACCATTTACAGTGAAATATAAAGTATTTACAGTGAACTATAAATATTTACAGTGAAAAATAAATATTTACAGTGAAATATAAAACATTTACAATGCTACATGAAATATTTACAGTGTTTACAGTGAAATGTGACATGTTTACAGTGAAATGTAATGTTTACAGTGAAATGTTACATGTTTACAGTGAATGTGACATGTTTACAGTGAACTGTGTCAAGAAATTTACTATGTTTAAAAGAAATGTACTATATTTACAAGAAACGTACTATATTTACGAGACGTATATATTTGCAAGACGTAAATATTTTCAAGAAATGTACTGTATTTACAAGAAATGTACTGTATTTACAAGAAATGTATTCTATTTACAAGAAATGTACTCTATTTACAAGAAATATGCTCTATATTTACAAGAAATTTACTGTATTTACAAGAATTGTGCTCTATTCACAAGAAATGCACTATATTTGCAGGAAATGTACTATATAAGAAATGTACTAAATTTACAAGAAATTTACTATATTTACAAGAAATATACAGCCGTGTAAATAATAGTGCTGATTTCGGGCTGATATCTGGTATAAGAGTATGCCCGATTCTTCTCTTTGACCTTCAGCTTGGTGATATGCAGGGTAAGCTAGCTGTGGAGCCTGAGAATCATTGTGTCAGTATTACAGTTCATTAAAAATTTGTAATTATAAACATAGCACAATTCATCATAAAAGTAGTACAATTCGTTTCAAATTTACTACAGTTCATTTGAATATTATTTCAATTCATTTAAAAGTTTCATCACTTTTTCATTCATCACAAATATAATACAATCCAACACATATATACCACAATTCGTCATGCATTTAGTACAATACGTTATAAATGTATTATAATTAATTATAAATTTAGTACAAGCCATTATAGATATACAGTGCATTGATTGTCAACATATAGTATATTTCATTGTAACTACAGTACATTTCATTTTAAATATAGTACATTTAATTATAAACATAGTACATTTAATTGTAAATATAGTACATTTCATTGGAAATATAGTACATTTCATTGGAAATATAGTATATTTCATTGGAAATATAATACATTTAATTGTAAATTTAGTAAAATATAGTAATTTTTAATATTTAGTATATAAAGTATGTTAATTTATAATTCAATATTTAGTAAAATATAGTACATTTCATTATAAATTTAGTACATTTCATTGTAAATAGAGTACCTATCTTTAAAAGGAAAAATTAAACATATATTGTAAATATAGTACATTTAAGAGCTATGCTGTTTATTTACTAATTATTTATTAATTTATATATTATTCCTTGTATACCGAAATCTAATGTACTGTATGTATAATGAAGCTTACTACATTTATCATTAGTTGTACTATATTTACAATGAAATGTTCTATATTTACAATGAAATATACTATATTTACAATTAAATATACTATATTTACAATATGTACTACATTTACCATATATACTACATTTACAGTATGTATTATATTTACAATATGTACTATATTTACAATAAAATATACTAATTTTTTATTGAAATGTACTATTTATCTACTATGAAGTGTACTATTCTTTATAATGAATTGTACTAAATTTATGTAACTATTTGTACTAAATTCATAACGCATTTTACTAAATTTATAATTAATTGTACTAATTTCATAACGAATTGTACTAATTTCATAACGAATTGTACTAATTTCATAACGAATTGTACTAAATTCATAACAAATTCTGCTATATTTATTTGGAATTTTAAAATATTTTTGATGAATTGCACAACATTTACAGTGAAATGTACTTACTTTTTAATTAATTGTACTAATCATTAAATGAATATTACTATTGTATGAATTTTACTGAGTTTTACGTTATTTAGATTTAGTACGAACTGTACTATATTTATAATGACTTGTACTATATTAGTGATGAATTGCATAATATTTACAATTAATTATACTATGGATAGGATTTGTACTATATTTACAATGAAATGTACTATTTTTTATTAATTTTACTATGAATATGTTGATTTGCCCTGTATTTACAATGAAATGTTCTATATTTAGAACTAGATGTACTGTATAATGAAATGTAATATATTTACTTGGAAATATAATATATATGATATTTACAATGAAATGTAATAGGTTTACTGTGAAATGTAAAATATTTACAATGAAAAGTAATATCCACAATGAAGTGTAATATATGTAATGAAATGTAATATATCTATAATAAGATGTATTATATAACCAACGAAATATGTTGTATACATAATGAAGTGTTCATATAATGCAATATTTTATATCTATAACGAAATATACTCTAGATTTTAACATGCGGAGCGAAATGTACTCTACATATAACGTGTGTAATGAAAGGTAATCTATAATGTGTATAATGAAAGGTATGCTATGTACCTGGTAATGAAAGGTATTCAGTGTAATGAACGGTATTCTATGTACGTGTGTACGAAAGGTATTCTATGAATGTGTAATGAAATGTATGCATAACAATGTCTGCCATGAAATATTCTCAAAGTAATGTGCTCTATGTATAACTCTATGTACGGCGAGATGAATATGTACGAGTATAAAGTATACATTCTAGTGTGCATATATGGAAAGTTTTGTATATTTTCCTCGTTCAACTAATCATATAGTTTTTATTTTTCATTTGAGGAAATTGAAATTATTTATGTACGAGTGAACATTTATTGGTACTCCTCGATTAATAGCCATTAACGTCATGACAAAATAATTTTGATGTCTCGGAAACCATTGTCACGTAATCAACTGCTTCTTAATGTACTCTGTCTGGTAAACTTCCTAAAGATTGGCCAGACGTTCGTCTGGTCGTAGTCACATGAAGACATCACTTGAGTGTATGTTCAGTGGCTGTAATGGAGGCGGACAAGAACAACAGATACTGTAGATACAGCCGTCGCCGCAGTTGTCCCTATAACGTATGGTTTACGTGCTCTTCAATGCCGGTAGCCGAGTAAATAATGGTGTTGATTTCGGGCTGATATTTGGTATAAGTGTATGTAGAGTAGAGTAAGCCATCTGTGAAGCCTGATATTGAGAGTTTCCGTATGACTAACAGTGAAGGTTCACAGTCCGTAGTGGTAACGCTAACATAGGTAGGTATAACATCCAGAAGAGTGACGGTGGAGAGGACGGTGTTTACTTGCAGTCGGAGACACAGACGAAAATTCCTCTTGGGCACGTCTTCATAGGTAAGTCTGGATGAACTCCTTCACTTGTATAGTAAATAAAATGAAGGCAGTCCAAAGAACAAAGGATTCCATATGAAAAATCATACTTATTGTTATGTCAGGCTATTTCAGCGATAAACTGTACTCATAAACAGTGTGACTTCATCTTATATGTGGATAGGATCATGACGGACGAGGATGATTCATTACAGTCGAATGCATAGTTATAACAATATATTCAATAGCTTTTTCAAATTATAGCATTTAATAAAGAAATAGTGCTTCTCTTATGCTTTACTTATTAGTTTTCCCAGTCTAAATTAACAGCTATGCTACATGTACAACGTATTATATTTTTGTATAACGAAATCGAATATTCAGACAATGAAATGAAATTGTATGTATAATGAACTCTGTAGTAAGAATAATAAAATGTACTGTATGTATGATGAAATCTGTAGTATGAATGATAAAATGTGCTGTATTTATAATAACTCATACTATATCATGATTCACGCTATAATTATTATGAATTGTACCACATGTACAATAAAATGTACTATATCTACTATGAAATGTACTATATTCACTATGAAATGTATTATATTTACAGTGAAATATATATTTACAATAAAATGTGTATACATACAATGGAATGTACTATATTTACAATGAATGTACTGTATTTATGAGTAAATGTATCTTATTTACAATGAAATTAATATATTTACAATGAAATGCACTATATCTAATATGAAATGCAATATATGTATAATGAAATGCACTAAACTTACAATGAAATGTCCTAACTTTACAATGAAATATACTGAATTATAATGAAATGCACTATATTTACAAGGAAATAAACTAAATTTACAACGAAATAATCAAAATTCACAATGAAATGTACTATATATATTTATGATGAATTGTACTATACTTGTTATGAATTACACACTGTCAGTGAAATGTACTGTATTTATAATTAATTGGACGAAGTTTTACAACTCTAAATTAAATATACTAAATTCTCAATGAAGTGTGGTAGAATTATGATGATTTCGACTATAATCATGATGATTTGCAATCTAATTATGATGGTCTTTCTACAATAATTATGATTATTTCCACTTAATTAGGATTTCCACTATAATTACGATGCTTTGCACTATATTTAAAATGGAATGTTCTACATCTGAAAGGCTTTATATTATATTTACAATGAAATGTATATTTACAATGAAATGTAGTAAATTACAATGAAATGTAGTAAATTACAATGAAATGTGCTTTATACATATATATGAATTGTACTATATTTGTGATGAACTGCACAATATCAATAAAATGTAATATATTTGCGAAAAATTGCCCAATATCTATAATTACAATTTACAATGAAATGCTCTAGTGAAATCTAATATAATTACAATGAAATGTACAATGTTTACAATGAAATGTACTAAGTTTACAATGATATGTACTATATTTACAATGATATGTACTATGCTTACAGTAAGATGTTCTAAAGGTACAATGAAATATATTACATTTACAATGAAGTCTACTACATTTACAATGAAATGTACATTTACCATAAAATGTACGACATTTACGATGAAAAGTACTATATTTTTACAAAAAGTATAATTTTTTTTACAATGACGTATTATATTTTCAATGAAATTTACTATGTTTACCGTGAAATATACTATAATTATTATGAAATATACTAGATTTACAATAAAATGTACAATTTACCATAAATTGTACAATATATACAATGAAATGTACTAAATTTACAATGAAATATTTTACATTTACAATTAAATATACTGCATTTACAATGATATGTACTGAATTTATATATAAATGTCCTATTTTTTTAATGGAATGTATATATTCACAATAATTGTACTATATTTACATTGACACATACCACATTTACAATGAAATGTACTATATTTACAATACAATTTATTATATAATAATACTGACTAAGATTACAGTGAATTGTACCATGTTTACGATGACATATATCCTGTTACAGGAAATGTAGCATATAAATATAAAATGTACCATATATTCAAGGAAATGTATTATATTTACAACTAAATGCACTATCTTTACAATGAAATGTACAACATTTACAATGAAATGTACTAAATTTACGATGAAATATACTAAATTTGCTATTAAAAGTAATATATTTACAATGAAGTGTAATGTATTTACAATGAAATTCACATAATTTATAATGAAATGCGCTATATTTGCGATGTGATTCATATTATTTACAAAGAAATTTACTAAACTTACAAGGAAATGTACCAATATTACAAGGAAATGTACTAAAATTACAATGAATTGTATTATATTTACAATGAAAAGTAATGTTTTTCAATGAGATTTAATCTATTTACAATAAAACTTGCTATATTTACAATGAAACATATTGTATTTGCAATGAAATTATTATATTTTCGATGAAATGTTCTGTATTTACAATGAATTTACACAAATGTACTGCATTTACAATGAAATGTACGGTACTTTCGATGAAATTTACTGAATTACAATATATTTATCTGCGATGAAATATACTATATTTACATTGGAATGCACTATATTTACAATGGAACGTACTAAAATTATAATGAATTCTACTATGTATAACAACGTGTGTAAAATTAAATGTATTCACTGTATAAACGTGTGTAATGAAATATACTCAATATAATGTACTCTATGTATAACAACGTGTCTAATGAAATGTACTCAATATATAACATGTCTAATGTAATGTACTGTATGTATAAAGTGTGTATAAAATGTACTCTATATATGACAACGTATGTAATTAAGTATACTTTCTATACGGTGAAACTAATATGTTAAAGATAGGTTTATGAAAAAATAGGTATATATATTGCTACGCCAGTGGGTCTTTGTCTCTGTGCAAAACATGTGTTAACATGAAGGGACCTGGGCAAACATGACGCAGCTGGCTGTGAGCGGGGGAGCGGAGGAACAAGCCTGGAGACGCAGTTGGGTGCTGCTCCTGTGAAGACCTCGTGTGTGCCTTTGTGACCTGATAAACTTTGTGTTGCCCTGTTATAAGCTGTATCGTGCAGTATGACATGCTGGATTCCCCCTGTATTGTGCCTATAGAAAAGTGTACAGGTAAATAACTTGTGTAAATAAAGGAAAGACTGTCATTTTGTGTTTATTTCATGCCCTGCCTTGCCACTTGGCGTTTCCCCTTGTGGTGTTCTGGGACGCTGTGGTGCTCGGTGCCTCTTAGAGCTGTTCAGCGTTCACGACCCTGTGGATAGCACGCCGTCTGCCTGGCCTGTCTTGTGTTGGTGGTAGAGAGGCGGTCAGCGTAACAAATGGTGTCAGGAGTGGGATCCGTGGTATTTGATCAGTGAGACGCGCCGATTTATCATGTCGTCCAAAGATGGCGGCAGCCATGAGGGAGAGGAGGCTATGACTGAGGCAGGCACGAGTGAGGTGAAGCCGAGCCAGATGAACCTGATCACTGCCATGCTGGCCGGTATGAGGGAGGAAATGGCGCAAAGGGCAGAAGAGCAAGCACAGAGGGCACGCGAGCAGGCGCACCATCTCGTCGAGATGCAGGCAAGGAAGGCAGAGGAACAGTTCTGCCAACTTGTTGAGGTGCTACAGAGCAATCTTGCATCTGTGAGATGGAAACTCAGCAGTACACCGACAGGCCTGTAACAGCGTGAAAGTGAACTGATGGAGGAGTGCAGACTCTGAAGGGCGAGGTTCAGGGCCTGAGGGAGGAGTGAAGGCGGAAAGGCGGCCGTCACGAGGTAGTAACGTTGCAAGCAGAGAAGGCAGACGAGGTTCTGGCAACAGATGCCAGAGTGTCAGATTTACTGGGGTCTGCCTGGGGTCCGTGGCAGGAAACCCCCGGGCCTCGCAGCGTCGTGTCGGAGCCAGTGGTCGCTGCAGAAGGCTGGGGACCCATCAGAACCGCTCCCTTGGGTATAGGTGGCGGCAAACTCGGACCCGGTCAACCCGCCTCGTTGCCTCCCTCACCCCCTTCCTCCCCCCGGGAGTGTTAGTTCACGACACGCATTCTCCACCCTGCAGCCCCTCGGCCTCCAGACATTCTGTGAAGCGTAAGCCAGCTGAGTACGACGGAAGGTGGCCTGGGAGGCATATGTCGCCCAATTTGAAATGCTGGCATCTGCCCAGGGCTGGAGCCAGGAAGAGAAGGCCCTGCAGCTGGTAACAGCGTTAAGGGGCCCCGCAGTGGAAGTGTTGGGGCATCTGCCGCCATCCCAACATGCCTCTTACACCAGCGTGGCAGAGGCTTTGACACGCCGTTTCGGGCACCACCACCAGGCCGAGGTATATCGGGCCCACTTGAAGAAGCGGACTCGTGAGCGTGGCGAGACACTGTCCCAGCTGGCGCAGGATGTGGAGGCGCTGGTAAGGAGGTCGTACCCTGCGGCTGCGGAAGAGATGATTGTGGTCCTGGCCCGCGATTTCTTTGTTGACGCTTTGCAGGACCAGCAGCTGCAAATGTACGTCGAGCAGGCACACCCTGAGGACCTGCAGGTGGCGCTGACGAGGGCCTTGGAGTTCGAGGCCTTCCTGAAGGCAACCAGTGGCCTAGGGCCAGCTGCTCAGCCCCGCCATGACCTCCGGGGCCGGAAGGCTAAAGTGGAGAAGGTAGCATTGAGGAAGGTGAGCCCGAGCACTTTCCAAGGCTTGTGTTGGGGCTGCGGAAAGGTAGGGCACAGACGTAGTCGGTGTCGGAGGGAGCGGAGAACACGTCCTCTCAACCGGACGGATTCTGATGCCTTCCAGCAGTGCTGCAAGGACTGTGGCAGGTATGGTCACCATCCGAGTGCATGTCCTAAGGCTAAGGAAGTGGTACAGGCGGAAAACTCGGACAGGCTGGAGAAGGGGGCCGAAACCCAGCCGTCCTCGGTTCCCGGGCCCCGACTTGGTGCTTGGTGCCTCTTGGAGCTGTTCAGTGTTCACGACCCTGTGGATAGCACGCCATCTACCTAGCCTGCCTTGTGTTGGTAGCAGAGAGACGAGGCGGTCGGCGTAACAATATGTATTATATTTATAATGAAATGTATTATATAAACAATTAAAATAACTATATACGAAATATACTCTATTTCAATGAAATGTACTATATATACAATTAAATGCACTGCATTTACAATAAAATGTACTATATCTATAATGAAGTGTTGTATTTATAATGAAATGTACTAAATATTCAATGAAATGTAATGTATTCGAAAGGAAATTTTTAAATTCACAATGAAATATATTGTATTTGCAATGAAGTACAGTTATATTTACAATAAAATGTAATGTATTTGCAATGAATGTACTATAATAACTATGAAGTGCACTATATTTATAATTAATGTGCTATATTTACAATGAATTGTACTATATGTACAATGAAATATACTATATTTACAATTAAATGTATTATATTTAGAATGAAATATATTCACTTTACAATAAAATGTGCTCAATCTACAATGAAATGCACTCAATTTACAATGAAATGTACTATAATTA
Source organism: Penaeus monodon (assembly GCF_015228065.2). Classification (NCBI taxonomy): domain Eukaryota; kingdom Metazoa; phylum Arthropoda; class Malacostraca; order Decapoda; family Penaeidae; genus Penaeus; species Penaeus monodon. Next base: position 37,676,134 of record NC_051403.1, read on the forward strand.
AAATTAGATGTACTATATTTACAACTAAATTTACTACATTTATAATGAAATGTACTGTATTTATTATAAAATGTACAATCTTTACAAGGAAATTGCTATGTTTGAATGTAATATACTATATTTACAATGAATTGTACTCAGATTACAATGAAATGTACTATGTGTTTATATGACTGTAGTATATTTGTGATGAATTGCAGAATATCTATAATGAAATACACTATATATACAATGAATTGTACTATATCCATGACGAACTGCACAATATCTACAATCAAATGTACTAAATTTTAATGGCGCTAATGATGTGTTTGCACTATAATTATGATTTATTTACACTATATTTACGATGAAATGTTTTATATCTAATACATGTACAATATTTATAATGAAACGTAATATGCTGACTATAAGGGATAAAATATTTACAATGAAACTGTAGCATTTGATAGAGAAATGGTGCTTCTCTTATGCCCGATTTATCACACTGAAACGTTTTTTCCACTCTAAATTAACAGTTATGGTACATGTAAAACACATTATACTCTTTGTATAACGAAATCGAATGTACATGCAAGAAAATGTACTGTATGTGTAATAAAATCCGTAGTAATAATAATAAAATGTAATTTATGTATAATGAAATCTGTAGTACGAATTATAAAATGAATTGTAATTATAATGACACACAGTATATTTATCATGATTCCTGCTATATTTATCATGAATTGGAATAAATGTATAATGAATTGTACTATATTTACAATGGAATGGACTCTATTCATAAATCTGTGTACATATATAATGAAATGTACTAAATTTACAATGAAATGTACAATATTCACAGTGAAATATACTAGATTAACAACGAAATATACTAAATTTACAGTGGAATGCGCAATATTTACAATGAAATCCTCTAAATTTACAGTGAAATAAGCTAAATTTACAATTAAATGTGCTATGTATATTTATGATGAATTATTGTTTATTTGAGATGAACTGCACTATATTTCTGATGAAATGTGCAACATCTACAATTAAATATACTAAATTCTTAATGAACTTTACTAGAATTATGAAGACTTTTACTATAATTATGATGATTTGCATTATAATTATGATTATTTGCAATAAAATTCTAATGATTTCTTCTATAATTACAGTGATTTGCATTATAGGCACAATGAAATGTTCTACGCTTTATGCTATATATATAACGAAATGTAATATATTTATAATACTATATAAAATATCTAAAGTGAGGTGTAATATATTTACAATGAAATATAAAATACTTCAAGTTAAATACAAAATATTTATGATGAAATGATTATATTTACAATAAAACATTCTAAATTTACAATGAAATGTTTTAAATTTACAGTGAAATGTACTATATATTCATAATGAATTGTACTATATTTCTGATGAATTGCAAAACGTCTACAATGAAATGCACTATATTTAGAATTTGTACTGAATTGAATGAAATGTACTATATATACAATGAAATGTACTATATTTACAATGAAATGTACTATTTTACAGTAAGATATACTAAATATACAATGAAATTTATTAATTTACATGAAATTTATTAAATTTACAATGAAATGTACTATATTTTCAAAGAAGTGCACTAAATTTACACTAAAATGTACTATATGTGCAATGAAATGTACCCAGTTTACACTGAAGTGTACTATATTTACAATTAAATGAACTACATTTACAATTAAACGTAATGATTTTACAAATAAATGTACTAATTTTATAATCTATTTGCAATGAAATATAGCATATATAATAAAAGATACCATATTTACAATGGAATGTACCAAATTTACAATGAAATGTATTATATTTACAATGAAATGTACTAAATTTATACTGAAATTCGCTATATTACAAAGAAAGGTACTATATCTACAGCGAAATGTTCCAAAATTATGAATGTATATTTACAATGAAAAGTTTTTTTATGAAATGTAATATATTTACAATAAAATGTATGATATTTAACGTGAAATGTATTAAATTTACAATGAAATGTTCTGAATTTACAAAAAATCTCAATTTACAATGAAATGTATTGTATTTATAATTGAATGTACATATTTACAATGGAATGCACTATTCTTCCATTTATATGTGCTATACTCATGATGAATTGCAGTATATGCATGATGCATTGCAGTATATTTACAATGAAATGTTCTATATTCATGATGAACTGCACTGTATTCATGATGACTTGCACAATATTTATGATGAACTACACTATATTCATGATGAAATGCACTACATTCATGATGAATTGCACTATATTCGTGATGAATTGCATTATACTTTCAATGACATGTACAGTACTTACACAATGAAATGTACTCTATTTACAATGAAATGCACTATACTTACAATGAAATATACTGTACTTACAATGAAATGTGTATTTATGAATATGTATATTTATACTCTATGTATTATGTCTGTATACATATATTTTTACATAGAGTATATATATGGCGAAATAGGTTTTATGAAAAATACTTGTAAGTATAAAGTATACATAGCAGTGTGCATATCTGGAACGTTTTACATATACTCTTCGATCAGCTAATCAGAGACCTACCATAACTCTTTCCTTTGGTGAAAATAAAATTAGTTGTGAACGAGCGAAACATTTTATTGCTACTCATCGATTAATATCTATTAACGTCATGACAATATACTGTTGCGTTGTCACGCAATCAACCGTAATGTACTCTGGTAAACTGTCTTGGGGATTGCCCGTTCGTCATGGTCATAGTTACATAGACTGGCAAGTATGTGATGGAGCTTAAGACATCAACTTGAGTGTATGTTGCAGTGGTTATAACGGAGGCGGACACAGTTTTAACAATAGATATTGTCGATACAGCCGTCGCCGCAGTTGTCCCCATAACATGTGTTATGTGTTCTTGAAGATCGGTAGCCGAGTAAATAATGTGATGGTTTCGGGCTGATATCTGGTGTATGTGTATGCCCGATTCTTCTTTTTGATCTTCAGCTTGGTGTCGTAATGTGTAGAGTAAGCCAGCTGTGGAGCCTGATATTTTTAATGAATTGTAGTATATTTAAAACAAATTGTACTATATCTATGATGAATTATACTATAGGCGTCTTCTATACGCGCAATAAAAGTTAATCCAGCATTAAAGTTTAAGCAGGATTAAATTTTAATTCACTTCCAGGCCCGTCTTTCCATTTGAGCTTAGATTAAATCCTGCGCATGCGCTGAGAGGACAAGTTACTCTCACCAAGCATGTATTGATATGTCATAACAACGTCATGAGTTGCTATTAATATTTATAATAAACAATAACGAAACATTCTGATATTTTCATGTCAAAGATGTTTGTGAAAATTCATTAATATATATTTTTATCAGTTATGGGATATTCAAATTGAAAATATAACTCTCAATATTGAAAAGGAAATTCACAGAGAATTCCAGAGTTTACAGACACAGAAAGGGCAATGTTATTTCCAATTTGGAAAACCACTCCCAGCTTTTGTAATAATCGAATAAAAAAGAAAATCTTTAATAACATCACGATTAGGTTATACATTCAAAGTAAAAACTTCCTGATTCTTAAAACTAAAGTGTCTACAAAACCGCGTGGACGTTTGTTATCATAATCATTGCTAGCAACACTGAAAAAATACCCTCCCTGTGCCCTTCGATCACACACGAAAAAGAGCTCTTGGAAAAAACTCTCGTGGATGTAAATTGATAATGCGAGTATCTCATTTTCGTTTGACACCTTCATTTCGGTTATCTATAATATTTATAGGCTATTTGAAGCCATTTACATAATTCTATTTATATTGACACAGATATATATCGGTATGATACAATGATAGCGCGTGCGCGTGTTTATTTATTTAGTTATTTATTTTTCCTATGTAGCTAACGTTTCCTTATCGACATTAGCGGATAATATGAAATTTGCAGAAGGTGAATGCAAATTGCCATTACACAGATTTCCGCTTTTTCATGTAAAACAGCAGATCGTGCGCCTGGTAGTGTGTCTTGCATCTTCTCTGCAGGTACTGTGGATTTGGATTAACTTTAATCCGGAATTAACTTTTATGACGCGTACAGAAGATGCCTTATATATATGATGAATGTGTTATATTTGTGATGAATTGCACAATATTTTCAACGAAATGTAATATATTCACCATGAAATGTTATATATGTACAGTGAAATGTAAAATATTCACAATGAAATGAAGTATATTTAAAATTAAATGCAAAATATTAACACTGAAATGTAAAATATTTACAATGAAATGTAATAAATGTACTATTTTATTAATGAAATGTACTATAATCATGATGATTTGTACCATGTTTACATTGAAATATTTTATTTGCAAGATTATACGTATTATATCCATAATGAAATGAATACATTTACAATGAAATATAAAATATTTACAGTGGAATGTAGTATATTTAAATTTAAAAAATCAACGAAATATAATGTATTATAAAGAAATTAATTATATATCTAACGAAATAAGTTCTACGTATAATGAAGTGTTCATATAATACAATATTTATATCTATAACGAAATATGCACTGGATATTAACATGTGTATCGAAATGGATTCTATATATAAAGTTGTAATGAAAGGTACTCTGTGAACAACGTTTGTACTGAAATGTACTGTATGTAATAAGAATGTGTGTAATGAAATATACTCAATGAAATGTATTCTCTGTATAGCAAAGTGTGTAATAAAATGTACCTTGTATAACAACGTATTTAATGAAATAACTCTATGTGTTGTATGAAAAATAATTTTGTATATAAAGTATACATTACGTGTGCATATATGGAACGTTTTACATATATTCCTCGGTCAGCTAATCACATAGTTATTATAACTTTGCTTTGGGTTCTCCACACTTTGGTCCTACGACTCTGGGTGCTCAACACTTTGGTCCTACGACTCTGGGTGCTCCACACTTTGACCCTACGACTCTGGGTGCTCAACACTTTGGTCCTACGACTCTGGGTGCTCCACACTTTGACCCTACGACTCTGGGTGCTCCACACTTTGGTCCTACGACTCTGGGTGCTCCACACTTTGACCCTACGACTCTGGGTGCTCAACACTTTGGTCCTAAGACTCTGGGTGCCACACACTTTGGTCCTACGACTCTGGGTGCTCCACACTTTGACCCTACGACTCTGGGTGCTCAACACTTTGGTCCTACGACTCTGGGTGCTCCACACTTTGGTCCTACGACTCTGGGTGCTCAACACTTTGGTCCTACGACTCTGGGTGCTCAACACTTTGGTCCTACGACTCTGGGTGCTCAACACTTTGGTCCTACGACTCTGGGTGCTCCACACTTTGACCCTACGACTCTAGAGGCCCAACGACTATCGGCAAAAGATTCTAGAGTACAACGAACTCGACTAACTGTAACCTGGCAGCCTTATTATAGATTTGTGTATACATTGTTGTAAATATTTATGATATACATATGTGTGTTATCAAAAGTTTACTTTATTCCTCGCGTGGCTAATCCAGAGATCAAACATAACCAAAAAAGGGGCTACTAAGATCTTGAAACAAACCCCTGACTGTGGATATATGAAATCTGTGTCATGTTTACCTATGCCTCTGTACAACCATTTCTACTTGGTCTGTAAAACAGATACACCCGAGGTGACAATAATTACAGAGCTTAATTGGCAACCCCTCGAGTCTGTCTGCTACCTCCCTTCAGTGGTCCCGCAAGCTGGAGAGAAGACAGACCAATTGTTGACCAATCTTCTGCTCTCTGCCCAATAAACAGTAGGCTAAAGAACCTACCTCTTATTTCGACCTACTACAGAACAACACTGACATATGCATATGTTGTATGTACGGGACATGGTTGTATGATGAAAAATACTGGTATCTGTAAAGTATAAATTGTGCATATATTGAATATCATACATATATTCTTCGGTCAACTGATTAGATTGTTACTATAATCCTTTCCTTTGGGGAAATTGAAATTGCTTATGAACGAACGAAACATTTTAATACCTCTCACCGATCAATAGCCACTTACGTCAAGACAATATACTGTCGATGTCTCGAAAACAGTTGTCACGTAATCAACTGCTTCTTTAATGTACTCTATCTGGTAAACTGTCTTGAGGACTGGCCAGGCGTTAGTCATGGTCGAAGTGACATACTGGCAAGTATATGAAGAAGCTAAAGACATCAGCTTGAGTGTATGTTGCAGTGGTTGTAATGGAGGCGGACAGTCTTAAGAACAGATACTCTCGATGCAGCCGTTACCGTATAAATATAGCACATTTCATTATAAATATAGTATAATCTATTATAAAAATGCATGTAGTTTGTGAATGAGTTCTTGTTTAATCTGTACTTGTCCAACTATTTCGTGGTGTGACAAACTATGTCACGTTCATTCTGTGATATTAAGAATTCACTTTGATTTTGTATTCCTGTCCCATTTTGTCGCATCGTTAGTCGTCCATAAAAAAAAATAGTAATAAAAAAAATGGTTGAGGAATTTCCTACAACAGTCACGGCATCGTCTTGTTTTATGTCTTCATTTTTTATCTGTCCGTGTCTTGCAAGGTTCGGCCTTTCGTCTCGGGAATGAAGCACAACACAAGGAAGGCGAGGATTAGATTCGCTGCTGCAAACACCATCGTCGTCGGCTCGAGACTGATGATGACATAATAGAAAATATCATGGACATGTGTATACTGAGAGACAAAAGCTCATAAGGCTGTACAATTTTGGAAATTCGCTCATCATTGCTCTTTCTGTGGATTTTGACCTTGTATCTCAAATTCATTTCCATGCCTTGGCATTAAAATATACCTGAATGTGTAACCTAAGAAAAAGTGGAGATTCGGTTTTCACTGACCTCTAAATCCTAACTTGCCAATATCCTTAGAAACTTTCATCTCTCATTAAAAACTGACTATCTTTTGTAAGATATTTACACCAGGTTGTCTAGTCTTCAGCTGCCTTGCCTGTGTCGTGTTTGTTCATGCTGTATAGTATTTGGATATACCGTTCTACGTATCGTGTTACTTTATTGTTATTTTGATATATTTCGATATATCCTGATTTACAGTGAATCATAATAAACTTGTTTTTATGAAGTTTAAAACCAATGCAAGTACTAGGTCATCACATATCACAGAAGATGCTAAAGATTTCATAGGTCCTGTCTGAAGTTCGTCAGGGAATTCAAATGGTGCTTGGTCAATCATATTTCTACAAATTAAATTAATAAATGGTAGACAACATAGCACTTCTACAGGTATCTCTTTCTTTTTACCCTAATTATATAATTAACTCACCAATATAATGTATTACACTCATTAAGCTATTCATCTGATATTTGATGTAGAATCAAAATACGATCTTGAAAATCTAACTGTAACAAAATAAGCCAACAAACAAACAAAAAGCTGAAGGGATATATTTATTAAATTTATAATGACGGAATTACTGTCCTCGTTTTCGTTGATTCAAAGAGCATATTAACTCTCATGACATAGGTTGGTTCAAGTATTAGTAAAACAACATGTACGAGTATGTACTTGTGCTATATGAAACTGCAAGAAGCACTGCGAAATTATTTTACTTTGCAAAGTTCAAATCACCTGCATGAGCAGATAATTAAAACATTACCCCCTTCATGTTTCAGTGTGAAGATATGGTCTACAAAAAGTAATATTTCTGAAACAATTACACGTTTCATTCGAATACAAAGTTTTTTTCTTGTTAGCATTGATTCACTTAGTCTCATATCATAATAATGTAAAGTACATGAAATTGTCATTTTATTGCATGTACTAACGATGAGGTGCTGCCGGTAGTTGAGAAAAAAATATTCATGTGATCATTTTAAAGATTTTATTGCGTTATCCTTACAAAAAAAAAGTTTTCTAAAATAATATTATTGATTGTAGAAAACGGGAAGCTAAAAATAACAGTAACAATGGTATTTTGACCAAAGGGGGAAGAAACTGTTTGCTATTTACGCATTTTCCAGTCTTAAACATAAATACCTGCTTCCTGAAATTTGTGAAATACAACCAGAGGGATCAGTCATCTCAGAATAGATTTGAAAAAGTCAAAGACGCCCAAGATTGTATGCTCAATAAGGACTAATGGGGTCCATAGATGGACTTCTACCAGTTCTAGTGCAATGGCAATACAGCATATAACCAATCTTTTTATTGCTGTCAGGGAAAACAGGAGCTGCAAATTTTTAAAAAATTGGGTGCCGATGCCTTGGTAGACCAAACTTCCTGAAATTCCTGAAATACTTCTGCGCCAAAGGATTGATGTTGAAGAATAACATAGATGCTGGTACTGCACGATACCGCTAAATACGTACAGAAGGTTCTCACTGATTTTCTGCTCTATTTCTTATCGAATAAAAGTAAATATCAGCTTGTTCAATCTAGGATAAATATTCTATGCGTATCTTTATTCATGTCTATCACAATCATTGCCAGTCTTTTCTAGTAATTCTATTATTTTCTTACATACCATTTTTTAACTGTATTGCTACGCCAGTGGGTCTTTGTCTCTGTGCGAAACAGGTGTTAACATGAAAAGGATGACCTGGGCATGTGTTAACATGAAAGGGACCTGGGTAAACATGACGCAACTGGCTGTGAGCGGAGGAGCGGAGGAACAAGCCAAGGGGGAAACGGAGTTAGGTGCTGTTCCTGTGAAGACCTCATGTGTGCCCTTGTGACCTGATATATTTGTGTTGCCCTGTTATAAGCTGTATGGTGCAGTGTTTCCCCCTGTATTGTGCCTATAGAAAAGTGTACGGGTAAATAACTTTAGTAAATAAAGGAAAGACTGTCTTTTGTGTTTTTCGTGCCTGCCTCGGCACTTGGCGTTTCCCTTCGTGGTGTTCTGGGACGCTGTGGTGCTCGGTGCCTCTTGGAGCTGTTCAGTGTTCACGACCCTGTG
>NC_051403.1:37702670-37717670 GCF_015228065.2 Penaeus monodon
GCTCCGGCGACGCCCTCCGACACTGCGCAGATGACTGATGTCGCCACAAGGAGGGGCTTGCGACCCACCAGGTCCAGAGTGCAAGCAGAAACACAAGTGCTAGCCAGGCGAGCAACACCAACGAACACTGTGCAGTAGAAAGCATCTAACTGTGCTCCTGCTCGACGGAACACATACACTGTATAGTTGAACACCGGCCCTTTGCCTCCGAGTTCTCTCAGGACGAACACACTTAGCATTAACACCACTGGGATGGCGTTGTGGGCCTTGCGAAGCTCCCTCGCCTGGAAAAGGGAAAGGACAAGTCTCATTTTCCTCTCGCTTACCACACTTTCTGTATTAACCTTTCTTATGTGCTATAATGTAAATCACGTGACGTGACTGGGATCCGTGCGTGGAGCAATTAATAACCATATAAATCATTACCTGGTCTTTGACTTCGCTCTGCCTGAGGGTCGTCGTGCTCCTAATTGCCTGTAGTTCTTCAGCGACATTGCCGTCACGACCCAAAAGAAGTCTCAAAGATCTCTCAGCTGCGTCGATCTTTTTCTTTCTCACTAACCAATAAGGAGACTGTAGAAAAGAAACATTCCTTTTAGAAATACAATTGAAACCGAGACTTCAATTACTTCCTAATCTAGGATCGGATATAGAGATTTTGGGGCTGAATTTTTCAGATGATACAGTGTTGTATAGGAATGGAATTCAGGCAGACCTAGATGAAATAATCCCTATTTCCCTATTTTGAAACACATAAGACACAGACCTCTGGTACAAGCAGTATCATCAGCGATAAGGGCAAGAAGGGAGCAGCGGCAACAGCAGTAGCCATGTCCCAGGGCAGCAGAGAAGCCAGAAGGTAGGACGCTAGCAATCCAACGCAGCCGAATAGCTCTGGCAAGACCGAAGCCAGACCCCTGATCCTTGGGGGGCACAACTCCGCTACCAAGGGCTGCACCACCGTGTACATCACCGCAGCAGTTGACGCCAGGAGGGCTCTGCCGAGGTACAGGAGCCACAGGTAGGGACTGAATGCTTGCAGGAGCCAGAACCCAGCCACAGGGATCATCGTAATGACTAGCAGACGCCGCGGTCCTATGTATTCCGCTACAGAACCCGCCAGAGGGGAGATCACGAAGCCCATAATGAACGTCAGGGATACTGAAAAGGGGACCAAAATTGTAAAAACAAATCAGAAACCACATCGACGGTTTGTGAATTATCATTATGTATCATTTAGATCACCATCGGCCTCCGCATATGAAACACAAGTCTCAAGCCTCTTAAGAAAGATTTAAAAAACAATAGACAATCACCAAGCCAAGATACATCGTCCTCAGTCACCGTGAACCTGCTGGTGTCCTCCTGGAGCTTTGGCAGGACTGCAGTCCACCCGGACATCATGCCGTTAAGGAAGTTCGTGCCGCCAACTGCAGCCAAACAAACCACCTGCTCGTTGGAATTGGGTCATTACATATTTCAACATAACACGAAATATCATTTTAGATTAAATTGATATACCAGCTCAGTAAATATTAGAATAAAAAAGGCTTGTTGTTCCAAAATTCCAGTGAATCTTGACTGTGCCATGTGTTAATGCAATCATGTATAGTCAGTCCACTGATCTGTAAAGGCACAAAATGGCTTTGGAAATCATGAGATTGGAGTCTTTCTTACCTGTCTTGATGTTAAGGGAGTCTTCCCGTTCCCGGCTTCCTGTTTCCTGTCTTCGCTCTGATTCTCCATCCTGGTATTACGGAGAGAAAACATTTGAATATGATAGTCATACTTATATATGTGGAAGGGAAAATGAACGTATTGTGGATTTTTGTACTAACTGTGTTATCATGTATTGCATTTTCCTATTACTATTAATAACATTATCATTGCTAGTAGATACAGAGATAGTAATAGGTGTAGTACCAGTACCAGTGGTAGTAGTAACGGTGGTAGTAGTAGTAGTAGATAATATCAATTATTATCATAATGATCATTATTATCTTTACTCTCCTCCTTCCTTATTACCAAGACCATTCTTATTGGCATTTTGTTATTACTCCTATCATTATTATAATCACCATTAACGTTATCATCATTACCGCTACACTATCATCATTATCATTATCATTATCTTTAACACCATCATTATAATCATCATCACGATCACCAACACCATTAACATCACTATCATCATCTTCATTATCATTAGCACCATCAGCATCACCATTATCATCATCATCATAACCAAAAACCCAACAAGACGTAGTTAAATTTGGGCAATAAAATCACTGTCATCCTAAGATAAATAAATAAATATACCTTTATTGAATGCCTCTGCCAAGTATGTTTATAATTAATAACAGCCTCACCCTATTTGACTTAGCTAGCGTTACATTAGCGTATGTTACCATTTCATTTTCCTGTGGAAGTATTCAGCAAACCGTGTCTGGAATGAGCAAATATGATTGTTTCCCATTGGCTTATTTCATGTAATATTTTTGCGGGGATGGAAACTGGATGCATTGGTCTCGTGCACTTAATATGTGCCACACAAACACACACACACTCACGCACGCACGCACACCCACAACACCACACACACACATACCACCACACAACACCCCAAAACACACACAACACAACCACACCACACCCCACACACCACCACACACACACACAACACACCACCAACAAAACCCCCAAAAGACACACACACACATACAACAACATGTTTAGATTTGTATTGGGTGAAACGCAGAACTTTCCACTTTCTGTACCAGCATCAAACTATATATATCAATATTTTTTTTCTTGCAATAATAGATTATGTCAGTGTTGTGAGACCCAAAAATTTTATTATTTTTACATTTTCTTAAAAAGGGGGGGCAGTAAATTTACGCACTTTTTTTTTTCTTTGACAGAAAACCCCCCAAAAACGATATTAACAACAACCCCTTTGATAATAACTGGACAAAAAAAGATATACAAACGAATAAATAAATTCTAAAAACAAAAAAAAAAAAAAAAAAAAAAAAAAATTACTACGGGGAGAGTTTACATTTCAGAACGGGGGTTGGTCACAGGGAGGAGAAGTGGTGACAGCGGCATCTTGACACAACAGATATATACGGCCTCAAGACGGGTCGTTGCCATAAGGCGCTATATTAATCTTTGTTCTTCCTACGCTGCGTGCCCTCCCCTCGGGGGGATAATCTCCTCGAACACTGCTTTCTTTGGTAACGTTATTTTTGTTTCTTCTTAGGCTAATATATCTTTGAACCAGTTTTTTCAAAAATATATTATATATATATATATAAAAATTATTATATATAATATAATATATTATTATATTAAATATAAATATAATATATATAATATATATATAATTATAAAATTATATATATATATATATATATATAGAAAAAAAAAAAAAGAAAGAGAGAGAGAGGAGGAGAGAGAGAGATAGAGAGAGAGATAATACACACAACAGACCCCCACACCCCCCAAAACCACACCAAAAAACACACACACACACAAAAACACAAAACACAAAAAACCAACACCAAAACAAAAAAAACCACAAAACAAAACCCAAAAAAAAAAAAAAAAACCCCCCCCACCCACACAACACAACAACACCCCCACAACCACAACCACACAACACACACACACAACACACCCCCACACACACCCCCCACACCACCCACACACCCACCACACACACACACACACACACACACACACCACACACCACACAACACCAACAACCCCAAAAACCCACAACACCACTACTCATTTTAAAAAAAAAAAACCCAACACAAACCACCCCCCACCAAAACCCCCCCCCCACCACCAAATGTTAACTAAAAATAAAAATTTTGCCCGGGGTTCACCATGGGGGGCCACCTTCAAAAATCCCCTCGGCCCCAAAAGGGGGGGTTTCCGGGAACTGAAGCTAAGGGGGGAGGGTGGCCCGGGGCAACAGGAAATTCACTCCGGGAACTTAACCAATGACGCGGTGGGGAGCTTCGCGCTCCAGGCCCAGGTGTAGGGCTCGCCCGAGGGGAAAGGAAATTCATCGGAAATCGTGGGAGGTAAGACCTTCGCCCTGCCTCCGCCCTGGGCTGTTAAAGCCCCCCACACGGCTGGGGAAGGGAAAGGATCATTCAGACATGTTTTGGGGTTGTGAACTTTGGGGCTGAGTATTTGAACAGTTGTACCAGTAAAAACCCTCAAACATTTAGCTTGGATGAAAGCGATGTCACAATCCCTGTGTGGGCCCCCCACCCATTAACAAGGAACCCCTACCTTAACGGAGGTTAGGATGGCGTTTTCCCAAGCTGAAGAGTGGGAAAGCTGCAGGCAATGTGATTCCCTGCTAAAATTCAAAAGTTGGGTAAAACCTATGGACAGAGCCCATACATCTTGACTCCCATCTGGGTCTGGAACCATTTCCCTGACCTGGAAGGGCGTGGTCATCCCTCTTGGAAGGGAAAGGGGATCTTTGGGGGATTTAGCAATCCCCTGGCTTTACACTGCCAGCTTTACCAGGCAAATTTCCCCAATTCTTCTAAAACGGATCCGCAACCACCTACTGGGGCATCAGAGACAAGCAGTTGGATTACTCCTGGGGGCCCCACAATAGCCCAAATGCTAGCCCCCTTTCGAGAATTGGGGAACGCCATCCTGAATTTGGTCGTGGTTGCCGCAGGCACATGACCTCAAAAAGAGTTTGATTTGGGTGTTTGGGAATCGCTAGGGGATCCTGAGACTCGGGAATTCGCTCAGATTTTTGGTTTAATAGAAGAAAGGGAAAAAAAAGGCTGTCCCTGCAAAAAACACTTTCAACACCTTAGGACTTGATAATGGGCAGAGCTACTAGCCAAAGTTAGTGTGGAGCAACACTAGCCAATATCAAGAAGACGTTTGACTTGGTTCGTCGGGAATCGCTATGGGATTGATTGATTATTTAATTATTTAAAATTATCTGCCGCGTCAACAGCTAAGGTCATTAGCGGGAATGCCTTTTTAAATAGAAATATTAAAAGTTTAAAATTTTAAAAAATCTATGAAAATATCTTACAAAAACAAAAAAAAATTAAAAATCAAAGTAAAATATTATGCTCTAAGTATATAAAATTTTGCATGAACATATGCATAATAAAATTTTATTAAAAATATTGTCTCCCTAGGAAACTAAAAAGACCCCTATGCACAATCCCCCCCCAATACATTTTTCAGTTTACATGGGGGAGAAAGTAAACTCTTTGGTATGAAAATTTGCACATCTTTCCTACATGTGCGATCTTTAAATGGCTCTTGGCATCCTTCCCAAAGTCCTTGACTTTTAGCCACATCACCCCATGATCAGTTTTGGGGTTTGCCCGTTTCTTAGTCTTTTAATGCAACTTCCACTTTTGGGGCAGGGTGGAGCTAGCACCCAACTGCCAAGGTCATCCTAATCTCTCGTAGTTTTTTTCGGGAGGTGTCCCATTGTTCCTTCCATTTATTGGAAGAAAACCCCTTAGCTGGGTTTAGGTCGGTGTGTGGGAGGGAAAACAGCATCACAAGGTGAGCAGTAGCGCCGGGCCCTTCTGATCGCTGCTCATTCCCACGTACCAACATGCGCTGGTCCCCCAACACAGGTTTTTTTTTTCGGTTGACTCATTTGAAACCCAATCTTGAATCTTACACTGAGTGATGAGTTTAAGCCTCGATTTTTGCAAGGCACTACAAGAGTCCAATATACACAAAGAATGGTTAAAAAGATCTTATATTTTTAATGCTGCAAGGAGGGCATGAACTCTGCAGTAAAGATCGAGGCTGTAGAGAAAGATCCCAGTTGCAGTCTTCCTTCTGCTCACTGCTGAAAAGCCCAACCTTTTTTCGTTTTAAAAACCATTGTATATTTCCCTCTGACCCTTGGTATTTAAAAAATATGCGAAGAAATTTCTCTCTGACTTCTTTTTTCCATCTCTCCCCTTCCCAATCCGAAAAAATCGGGCTGACTTGATTAGTCCAAGGGGGATTGGGGAATTCCAACAGCAGAACCTTAGTGAGACTCAAATTTAGACTTCCAAAAGATCCTCATTCTCTACCATAGGATCGGCTACCCTCAAGGGGGTTGAAAACCAATCTGGATGTGGGAGACCCCGGAATCCTATTAGTTCATGTACTAAATGGGTTATGTAGCCCCGGTGTAATAAAAGAGGGGGTTTCTCCACTTCGCAACAGGAATTCCACAGGTGAAGACCTAAAAGCCCCATAAGTTCTGAACTTCATTATGAACGAGCCCAAACACCCGGGAGAACAGTGAAAGTTGCAAAAAGAATATACCTCACAGCCATAATCAAGCTTACTACGAAAACCCGGGTTTAAAGCCGCAAAAAGCGTTGTGCGGTCTGCACCCTAAGAAGTGTGAAAGAACCCGCAAAATACTAAGCGCTTTTAGCCTTACTTTTTAAATTTTTTATGTGAGGTACCCAGTAAGTTTGAGTCAAAAATTAGACCCAAGTATTCACCT
The DNA here is from genome assembly GCF_015228065.2 of Penaeus monodon. Lineage (NCBI taxonomy): Eukaryota > Metazoa > Arthropoda > Malacostraca > Decapoda > Penaeidae > Penaeus > Penaeus monodon. The sequence continues at coordinate 37,709,194 of NC_051403.1, forward strand.
CTTGGGCAAATTCAGTGGGTTTGCCTTTAAATAGAGGGAAGGGGGGAATTTTCTCGTTTTTGGAAAAGTATAGCCATGGTCTTTCTTGGAGAAAATTTTAACCCATGAATGTTGCCCCCTTACAACCTGATTTTTGCAGCCTGCATATGTCCTTTACATCCCGAAGCTTCCCCCTGAGCGACAGTGTAAATCATACAAACAGTTTCATGAGACAATGGGGCATTTATAGAATGGCAAACAGGGAATTAAGGGGCACTCCCCTTATGGGACCCCTTCCAGCTGGTCTTCCAGGTTAGAGAAAATGTTCCCACTGAACTCCAAATTTTTGTTTTTGCAAAGGAAGCTTTTTTTTGAAGGTAGGTAATGCTCCCCTTAAACCAAGTCATACAGCTTCATGAGTATGCCATGCTTAAGTCGTACATAAGCCTTTTCATGGTCAAAAGAAGACTGCAAAAGTGACGTCGCTGTGCAAGGAATTCTGTATAGCAGTTTTTCCCTCCTCACAAGTGGTGAGTGAAAATTTGGGCTGTAATTTCTGGGGGGAAGCATTTTGCCAGGTTTAGGAAACAGGAATGATTAAGCCTCTTTCCATTTTGGGGTGGCACTGTACCCTCCCTATAGATTATTGAATAGGTCCCAAACGGAAAATTCGGGGCTTCCCGGGAAGTGAGATTCATTTTATAGGGAAAATCGCACTTCCTGGGCAGTTTACGCAGAGCGCAAAGCAGAGCCATCTCCTGCGCAAAAATGGCAAGTTGTATGGAAATTCTGCTGAGTCCCACGAAGAATGACATGGGTGTTGGTCCCGTTTAGCACGAAGAGTGGGGAATCAGCAGGTAAGATGCTTTAGAGGAGATCTCTGCAGGGTTTTGCTAGCTATAGCAACATTTTTTTTTCTGTGATGATATGCCCTCTATCTTTAGAGCAGGTTGTGAAGGATGGTCTTTCCCGCAATTTACCACCCTTTTCCCCACACCCGGTAAGGGGGCCCAGAGTTTAACGAGGAGAATACTGTCTCCCCGACGTCCGTTAGCCTCCTTTAGCACGCGCCTGGCCCTTTGGGTCGGGGCTTTTTTAACTGATCAAGGTTTCAATGCTGGGGCGTCGTTTTTTAAAATGCCCTTAATGCAGTTCCTTGCTCTGACAGCTTGTTAGCATTACAGACCCCATGGTATTTGGGGGTCGACGGGACTGTCTGTACTTTGGAATGGATGCTTCGCTGCAAGGTGAATTCGTGGTGAAGTATTTAAAGCATCTTGAACACACTGGAAATCATTAAAAGATCCTTTCAAACTGCAGTTTATCTAAAAAAAATTCCCGTCTGCATTCAATCGCCCTCTCTGCACTCCATTGACTGGAAAACATTTACTCCCCCAAAATTATGGAAAGTATCGCTCCATGTAAGTCTCCATGACCGCCAAGGAAGTTAACTGTGAATCAGGTGGTATTGATAGGCTATATTTGGGGAATGTCCCAGTTTGAATTTGGAAATGGTGGGGGTGTCACTGTTCAGTAAAACTGCATCTATTTAAGAAAAGGGCTCAAGGCCCTTCCTCGAGGGTTGACAAAAATGTCTCCCTAGAGGTGATCCCCAGAGTAGAAATGGATGGGCAACGCCCCAAATAATTTTCCCAAAACATTTATGTTTAGATTATGTGGAGGAAGGTAGTGGGTGCAAGTGTAAGGTCGTGTCAAGCCTATTTTAAAAGCCTTTACCTCATGTTTTTCTGCAGGTGGAGGGGGGGGAAAATTGACTACCTTACTGCTACTCCTCCTGAGGGCATTACAAAGGTCCCATAAAGGGCCTGAATTGAAATCTCTAGGGAAATGGGACGATTTCCTGGTCATAAGCTTTGTAGGCATCACAAATGGATTACATGAAGCTATCAGATGTTGCAGTTCTTCCATTTTGCATGAATTCCCTGACAGTTCCATAGAATTGGGTATCAGTTCTTTTTATTATTTTTTCATAAGGTGTTTTGGCGCACCCGTGGTAAGGGTTTTCCCCCCCACCTTTAGGCTGTCCTTCCCGGATCCGGTAACCCTTTTTTAAATGGTTTTTCTGTGGAACAGTTTCCACAGGTTTCCCTTGGACAGGTTGGGTTTCTTTGCCTGGGCAAAGAAAGGACTGAGCCTTTTCTTCAAGGGATTCTTTTTAGCAGCGAGGCCCCCGTGGATGTTTTGGGAGTGGGGGGGCTTTTTGGGAAAGGTTAGGATTCCTTGGGGCAAGGACGGCCTGAGCCTTTTTTCAGGGGGATTCGCCTAGCAGCAGAGGCCCCGGGAAGGGGGCAGCTGGGGGTCCCCATTGAGGGCCTCTGGAGCCTTAAATGATGGCTCCAAAGACCTTACTTTGGGAGAAGAAGTCTCCCCAATAGACCCCCCCTCCTATCCCTTTTGGGGGAGCAACCCCCAGAAGCGTGTCAGCAATTTGGGGGTGAGGGTTTTAAAAGGGAAATGGGAGAGGTGGGTTGAAAAAGATTGGAGGGCAAGGGCTTTGGGGAAGGAGGATGGGTGAAACCCAAGCAAAAAACCCACCGGCGTGCAAAAAAGCACACGGGGACGTCGCTTTTCCCCTGGAAAAAACTTTCCCTTTTCCCTTTTTACCAAAACTTCCTTTTTAAATTTTTACCTTTTACATTTTCTTTGGGAAAAAGCTTTATGAGCTTTTTGCAGTGGTAAAAATTTGGGTAGTTTTCATCTCCTTGATGACCTGTGGGACCACCTTTTTAAAATACTTTGGTTGTCCATTTTTAAAACGGCAAAAGTTGGCTCCATGCCCATAAACCCCGGCAGTGGAAGCCCCCCCCATAGGGTTGGGCACATATGGCTTTTCCCTTTAGGGGGTACCATGCTAAATTAACCCTTCGGAAGGGGCTAAGTGTTAAAAGTTTAAAAAGCTGTTGTGACTGTTCCCAAACCCATCAACTTTTTCTTAAAAATTTTACGCCATACATTAAAACCTCTGTTCCTTAAAGTTTTTCCCCGAATACCTCATCAGGGCTCGGGAAAAGATAATTCCCTTACACTGATTGAGGGTTTGTTTAGAACAGAAACTTGAGCCCCAGGGGATGTTGATATTGCAAGCAACGGTCATCGTCTGGGGACGAACCCCAATATCGGCTACCATCTCGTGTGGGTGAGCGAGGATGTTGACATACCTAACTATTTTCCATTATTCGAAAAATGCAAGATCCATGATTGTAACCATCAATGGTCTTTATGCTAGGTACTTACTTATGAAATGTTTCATATTTACCCGTAAAATTTTCCTTTGTGGATGAGGGGAAATTTTTCCCCTCTTTCTGGTTTTGGGGGCCGGGAACCCGTAGGGTTCCCATCTTGCCCTTGGGAAACTGGAAAGGTTTCCCGAGTGACAACATGTGATTTCCCGAGGGGAAGGTCGAGGATTGCGTAGGTCGTTTGGGGGGGGAGGCGATCTTTGTAAATTTGTAGTACTCTCAAATTAAATTCTTCATTTTCCCCACCCCCCCCCCCACCCCCATGGGGTAAAAAAGGGGGGAAACTATAGTTGGGGGTCAAAAAACTCCCCAAAAGCCACAGGGGTAATGAGGAAAATACCAGCCCCCTATTACGTACTGATGGAGTCGGGGAGACCTAGCGTACCCTGAATAGTGCCTGTTGCCCTACAATTTGACCGCCGATTTACTTTACCCGGGGCCTTGATCAAGCCCCCCGTCTAACCCGAATAAAAGGACCCAAGAGGGTGTGCTAGCTGCAGGGCACAACTGCAGCATCGTCAAACCCCCGGACTCCTGTCTGGTAAAACGGGATGCCACGCACAGCAAACACATGGGGAGTTTTCCGGTCCAAAAAGGGGAAAGAACCAGGGGTGGGTACACCCTCCCCTCTATAGGCCTTTGGGGCACCAGGGAAACCCTTTTTTTCATCCCCCATGGTGACCCCAGTATGGTAGCCCCCGGTCGGCTCACCCGAATTGGGACCTCAATCCCCCCCCCGCGGCAAGGGGGCTTGTTTGGGGGGAATCTTTGGGGGATCCTGAGACCAGGGGGAAAAACCGGCTCAGATTATTTGCATAATATCAAGCAAAGCCTTGCACTAAACACTTTTCAAAAACCTGTATGGACTGGATAAGGGCAGAGTACTAGCCCAAAGTCAGTGTGGAGCAACATGGCCAATATCAAGGTCTCAGACCTTTACTTTTCCCATGAGTTGCTATCTTATCTGAGTCCCCGGGGTCAGGTGGAGTCTTTATGCATGTAGCAATGAGGGAAAACCCTTAGGTAGAGGTCTCCTGATTTTTGGGGGGTGTTAGGGGAAAACCCTTTAATGATCCATGACTGCAGGAGGACGTTTAAGTTTCAGAGAATTTTACAACCTTGGTAGCTTACTCCATATCTTGGGCTGAGACCAAGAAGTCAAAAGAGGATTGGTCTGGGAAAGGACCATGAACTTGTCACAGAAACATTTGATTCAAGTGTCCGGCCAGAACTGTGCCGTGGCGACCCCAAAAAGGCAATTTAGCAGGAAAGGCGTTGGAAATGGAGGTGACCCCCCTTTTGGGAGCCCCAAACTCAGGGAAAACGAGGTCGATATTTCAGGCCCCCGTAGGAAGGTTAAAAAATGGAGCCAAAGGTTTTTTTAAGGCCCTTTGTATCCCTATTTCCTGCTCTACGAACTCCGGTCTGAAGGGCCCTTGGGGATCTTTCCCCCAAAAGGGGACCTTTTCGCAACGGGCCTTCTAGTCCGATCGGATACGGGAACAAAGATATAAAAGGGGAAGAAGAAAAAGAAAAAAAGAAAAGGAAGAGGGGTTTTAAATATATTTGGTTTTTTTTATTTGGGTTTTTTTTTTTTGTTTTTTTTTTTTACTTTAAAAAATAAAAAAGAAAAAAGGGAGGGAAACTTTTTGGACCCAAATTTTGAACAAAAAAAAAATTTTCCCAAAGCCTAAAGGAAATTTTCCCAGGGTTTTTTTATTTTAAACCCATGAATTTTTCCCGGGAGAAAAAAAATTTCTAAACACCAGGTAGCCTACTAATTTCATGTGGACTACTAAGCCACGAAAAATCCCATCCCAAATAAAAGGTAAAATGTAACCAAAAAAACAAAAAAAAATTTGTTTTTTTGGGGGTTTTAAATGTAAAACAACCAGTAAAAAAGTTTTTTAAGCCACAGACCAAAACGGAAGTGAAAAATAATATTTGAAGGGAAGGAAAAATAAGAGATAGAAATAAAAAAAATATTTTAAGAAAGAAACATAAGAAAAATTAAAAAAAAAGGGGAAAAAAAAAGGGGGGATTTAATTTCAAATAAAAAAATCAACCGGGAAAAATGGTCAGGTTCCGGGGAAATAAAAAAGGAATTAAACTAAAAAAATTCAAGGTTGTTTTGGGGGAAAACTGAAACCAAAAACAAGAGAAATAATTAATTATTTGACCAAATTCAATTTTTACTCAAAATGAAACCGAAAATGCCAAAGGGGGGAAAAAATGGAAAAAAAATTTTGAAAAATTTTCAATTTAAAATTCTTGGAAACACGGAGGGGACCCTTTTTTAAAAATTTTGGGGAAAGGGGGGAAAAAGGTAAAACCCCCAAAAAAACCCCTATTTTTTTTTTTCCCTCTTTCCCCCCCCAAAAACCCCCCCCCTTTCCCCTTTTCCCCCCTTGTTCCCAGAAAAAAAAGTCTGAGAGATATTTTGCCCACCCTTTAAAAAAATACTAGAACAGAGTTCAATATTTAAAATTTGGTTTTATGAGAAAAAATTTCTATGTTTGTGTAAGAAAAATGCTCATAATGACCGATTTTTTTAAATTTCAAATCACAAATAAAAAATACCTCTGGCACAAGCAGCATCAATATTGAAAGGGTAAGAAAGGGGGGAGCAGAAATTTCCGCAGCCATTTCCAAGGAATAAAGAAGAAAAAGCTGTAGCCATGCCTTTTAAAGTGGGCCGAAGACATGGAATGACCCTGTACACCACCCCGCCCCAGATCACCATTTGAGCTCCGCGAGGTAAAGGAGCAAAGGTAAGGACAGACGGCCCACACAGCCAAAGTCCAGCAACGGAAAACATTTGATCACAAGGAGCTGTCCAGTCCCCCGCCTCTGCTATGGGGGGGTGTCGAAACCCCTAAGGTCAGGAGTGTAAAATTTTAATAAATTTTTTAAAATACCCCTAGTTTTAAAGTTTTACAACTTGTAAAGCACCCGTGAACTTAAACAAATGTTTTCATAAAAAAAAATCATTTGATATCACCAAGCTTGACAATTATCCTCGGTCACATTTAAAATTTCTGGTGTCCCCCGGAGTTGGGCAAGACCCCCACTCCAGTCAAACATCATGCCCTTTAAAGGTCCGTACTGTCACTGAACCAAACTCACAACCCGTACGGCATATGCAATTTTGCAAAAGGGCATATTAGCCATTTTTTAACACAATTTTTTTTCTCTATTTTTTATGATCACCGTTTTTCCCATTATTAATTGAACAAATACTTTTATCAGATTTTTCTTGATCTCTCACATTAACAGTATCGGTTTTAAATGACAATAACATTTTTTTTGATAAGTAAATGAAATACAAGGGCCCTTTTAGCTATTCTATTGTCTCTGTTAAAGGATTTTGAAAATCTGCTTTTCTTCGTTTTTAAAAAAAAAAATTTGGGAATAGACGATGGGAGTTAAAATGATAATGTCACTATGATTATTTGGTAGTATTTTTTGTTATATCTCTTATAATGATAGCATTTGGTAAGATGATACGATAGAATAAAAGAAAAAAAAGCTGATGAATGTATCTTCATGAAAATCATCATTTAACGGCAACGTCGACGGGGGCGAATGACCGCATCCAAACCCTTTTTCAGCCCCGAGGGCCCTCAGGCAGGTCTCCAGAGGCCCTCTCCCATCTCTAACTCCTCGCAAACAGGTCCCCCCGAGCCCCCAAAAGCCAGCCCCCTTGGGTGCCCCAAGGCCCCCTCCCCCCAGGGTTGTCTCAAAAGATGGGGGGGTATCCCAGGGAAACGAGCTAAGGCCCTATGGCCTGATTTGGCGACCGGAATGCAAGAAAGGCCCATGCCAGTCTCACGATGGACACGTCGTCCTGCCAACTGTCCCCCCTTGTCCAGCAGAGACTTGCTAAAAAAGGCATCAAGACAAGACTCCCAAAGGGACTAGAAACACCAGGTTTCGCTTCCAAAGAACAAAAATGCAGTATCAAGGCCTTTAAGGAAAAGTGCTTGGGCCTTTTTATACGTGCCCCAGTTTATAGCCCTGTTTTCCCGCCAGTCCGTTATGACTTCTTGTCTAGCCAGAGATGGGCTCGCTACCAAAGGGATTAAAAATTTTGTGACTTTAACGCCCCGGCAAGCATGATTGACTGAAGGGGGGTTTTCCTAACGACCCCCCCAAATCCAAATCTTGGTCTTGGTCAGGAGACCTCTGGGCCAAAGGGCTTTGCCTTTTGATGGGGGGAGGTTTTTGAGTTGGAACCCCCCTTTTTTAAGGTAAGCCCCCAACCCAAGGGCCTTTTATGGGCCCGGTGGGCCCCACCCCAAGAAAACTCGGGGAACCACCCCCCCCCCCAGTTAAACCCTTAATACAAGTTTGGGGGGGAAATCCCAACCCCCCGTTTGGGTAAAAACCAAAGAAATGTTTTCGGAATTCCCTTTGGGGCCACTTTTTCCCTTTCATTTGCATACCTTTTCCAGTGATGGGGGTTTGGAACGTTTTACCAGGAGCCAGAAAATTCTCATTGTCTGGGACCTCCCAAAAGTCCCACGAAGGAAGCTGTTCCTTGTGTTTGAGATAAAGCTCCCAAGCCAGGGGCATCTCATAGCTGGGTTTGGTCACAGCTGAATCCCGCTTTTAAAGGGTCACCCAGAAAAATGGACTCTCCACGGGAAAGGAAAGGGGGTCTCCCACAGATGAGATTTTGGCAAAAAAAACCCCTCTTTCAAAATCGATTTTTACAAAATCAGTAGGAGCTTTTATACAGCAATAAGAGACAAACCCCCAAGGGGGGGGGGGGGGGGCCCCTGTTTCAGTCTCACCCCAAAATACGCCCTAAAACCGTGTAAACCTCAACTCCCGAGAGCTGAAGTCGGCTGGAGGGGGAATCACCCCTTTGGAGGGGGGGGGCCCCATCGCTGCGGGTGCGATCAGTAGAGGGCTATGGCTACACCAGGAGGTGATGACCATGGGTTTCAGTGCGATCAGTAGAGGGCTATGGCACCCCCATGGGGGTGAGCCCATCGCTGCGGGGCAATCAGTAGATGGTGTACCCCCCCAGGGTTGATCAGCCGCTGCGGTCTTCTCACCCCCAAAAAAGGGGCAGCCAACCCAACTCCCCCCGTTGCCCAATTCCCTCGATAGAAGAGGTAACCACTCATCCTGCCCCAAAAAAAACCCCCATTTTCCAAGAAACCCACCCAGAAAGCCACCCGATGTGTGTATATATATATATTATATATTTAAAAATATATATTATATATT
>NC_051403.1:37720170-37724342 GCF_015228065.2 Penaeus monodon
AACTTGACATGGGTTTAATTCAAAAATAATTTCCCCAGTGCCCCCCAGTGAGGAAAAATTGCTGTTTTTATCAAGTGAGTGCAGGTTGTTTGGAAAATCCTAGGCAATTTTTTTATGGGCTGGGTGGGGTTCCTGCCCGGGGTTTCAACCGATGCCTAATTTCGAGCCTGTTCAGGGAGGGTTTTATTTATATATATTATTATATAATATTTTTTTTGGTGTGTGGGGTTGTGTTGTGGTGTGTGTTTTTGTGTGTGTGTGTGTGTAAAATAGTAAATATATACATATATATTATATATATTATAGTTATATTTTTTATATATAAAAATTTTAAAATTTAAAATAATATATATATATTATTATATAATATATACCAACAATCATATGAGAGAAGAGAATTTATATATAAAAAGTATATATATATAATAATATAATGTATATAATGAAAATATATATAAAATATATATTATATATAAAAAATAATATATTGTGTGTGTGTGGGGGTGTGGTGTTTTGTTGGGGTGTGGGTGGTTGTGTGGGGTGTGTGACACACACACACCGCACACACACACACACACACACAAAAATAATAAGTAATTTATATATATATTATAAAATTTTTAATAGTTTGTTGTGTGTGTGTGTGGTGTGGTGTGTGGGTGTTGTGTGGTGTGTGTGTGTTTATATATACAATTATATATACAATATAGGTTAATTTATTTATGCAAAAATTGTGTATATTTTATAAATATATATTATATATATATATATATTCAATATATATGAAAAATATATATGTTATATACATATTGTATGTATATTTATGTTATTATATATATATATATAATAAAAATTTAAAATATATATTTATTTTTATATTATATATATAATATATATATATATATTATTACTGTATATGTTATATATGAGCATAATATATGTAAGTATATTATACTTAAGTATATAAATATATATATTTTAATTATATATATATATATATATAATATGTATGTATAAAAATATGTTTTTATTTTAACACGAAAGGCGTTTTTTAAAAATTTTCCCCCAAAACCCTTTTCCGCTGAAATTTCCATAAATCTGTAAAATTCTTATGGGTAAGTGCGATTTTTTTAACTCTTAATATGTTTTCTATTACAGCATGAATTTTCATACGGTGTAAAAATAAAAAACGAGCTTTGTCCGACCCGGTGCGTAGAGGTGGTTAAGGTATTAAGGGACGCCCCGGATCGTTTTGCAAAAATTTAAACTACGTCATGAACGCCCACCTCGAGAAGTTTCAGATTATTAATTCCCCTGAAAGATATTGAGTCCTAGAAACACGGGCTTTTATGTTACATCAACCTGCATCTCTTTGACGATAATTTAAATTTTATGAATGGATGTGTGGTCCGGTAAGGCTTGTGCGCGAAGTTTTTTTTTATAAATGTTTTCAGTATAATGTAAAATAAAACTGTATATTGTGGTCGTAATGTCATGATTCTGCTCTTATCACCTCTCCTTTCAATGATAATGAAACCAAAAACCAAAAGCCTTTTTTGTGATACACATCTACCCCTCCTTCGATTTTAAAATGCACACTTTAAATCTAAATGAGTGTGCAAACGTAAGCTTTCCATAGTTTAAAAAAGGGAAAATTTTTTCCCAGCGGTGGGTATGTAAACTGGGCGGGCGCTTTTTCACTTAACACGTAGTTTTTGCAATGTTTTTTTGAGAAAAATTTTTAATTAAATAAGAGAAGTGGTCTTCAAACATAACCCCTACAGGGGGATTTTTGTCCTCTCCCAATGGTCCAGTGTCTCCAGTGGTTGGGGGGGTTTTGACATATACGTATGGTGAGGCATTTTGGCCTTTTTTCTACAGATTTTTTCTTTTTCTTTTAGCTGTTTGAATTTTCCCGGAAACAATGGATACATTTCAGCTGAGTCCCAACGGGTTTAAGTATGTTTTTCCCCCAAGATTTATCCGGGGCTTTAGGGATACTGTAATATTTTGGGGCTGTGGCCTTAATCTTGTACAGATGAGACCACTCCCCCCGTCATTTTTCACTCTTTAGGGGGTTCCCCGCTCTCCCCCCGCGATTTTTCTTTTGCATATTGTCAGTAGTAATGTACAGCTATGTAGGGTTATATTTTTTTACTCCGACTTCTCCAATGCGAGGTCCGTCTTTGGGGAGTACAATGTTAACCCCGCAAAAAGCCTGGCAGCGGGAAGAGGCATCCGAGAGTGCAATGGGAGTTTGAAGAATGTCAACGGAATACTTTTTTTTCAGAGGAATGGCTGGTCTCGATCTGGGAAATTAAACCCCAACATTACGCATGCTCCTTGGGAAATGATGTGCGGCATTTCCACAAACATCATCGTCGAGGGTTATCTTCGCTGGTCACTATAGCCGAGTTTATTTCCTCTGTTGAAAAGAAAGGACCCGGCTGAGATGGCTGAGTACTAGGCGAAGACGTGAGTGACCCGGGTGGGGGGACCGAGCTCTGGGTGCGGGGCAGAAGAGATTGGCTGCCGCTGCTTGTGGGGGATAGCGTAGGAATGAACAACTTTACATTTAAACGGCGAAGTGACCCTGAGGGAAGTCAACTATCGCAGTGTTTTGTATTTGTTAAGGGGGTTTTTCGTGTCGGGGCCGGGCCGAGCGGAAGAACCCTCCGAAGACACGGTGGGCCAGGCATAACTGGTAATAAATCAAAATAAAAGTTTAGGAATAAAATATGGCGTGAAAGAACTAAAATAAGATAAAACTGAGATAAGAAATAAAAATTTATCTTAACATTTTAAAAAACTGAGGATTGTCAGACAGTAGGCTGCCCCGTTTTCCTTACAGTTCCCTCATTTTCGGTGATGCCATGTTAATCTGTGTACTTATGACACCTACGAGTGTGAAATAAAACGAAAAATAAAAAGGAGCCGGGGCACAACCCTTAATAAGGAAAAAGGTAACATGAAAGAACTAGAACATTTTAAAAAACCTTACTATTTTATCGGCTTTGGTTATATATAAAAAGTTTTGCATCAGTAAATTAATATTCCTAACAACAAAAACACAACATTATCTGTACAATCAGTCACATGGTGTTTCCCCAGCGAGCCGAATACACAAATTTGCCCCCATAAATATAATTAAAAGGGGTGCCTTCGTCTTCCCCGATTAATATGTCAGGTCAGTGCCCCGTTGCAGTCGTCCGTCCTCGGATCTCTGGCTTAGAGGAACATTGCCTGCGCTATTAACGGTCTAGAGAGCTAGGGAGATTTTGGGCCCTTTTTTTTTTAAAAATATATATAAATAATATATATATTATAATATATATTTTAATATATATATATAATTATATAGTATATATATAAAAATATATATATATATATAATAATAAATTTATATGTTATATTATGTTTGTGTGGGGTTGTGTGGTTTTTTGGGTTTTGTATTTTTTTATTTTTGTGGGGGGGTAAACAAATAGTATGTCAAATACGTTTTGGAACCACCATCTACTTTAAAAATATAAAAAAATAAATAAATAAAATATGCAAAAAAAAAATTTTTAAAAAAAATTAAAAAAAAAAAAGAAATAAAAATAAAAAAAAAAATATATAAATAAATAAAATAAAATTTAAATAAATAATTTATAATAATAATAAATATAAAAAATATTAAAATTTTTATTACAATAATTTTAAATACAATTAACCCCCTCCTTCTTCCCCCCCCCCCCTCCCTCAAAAAATATATATATTAATAAAATAAAATATTAAGGATATATATATATAATTATTAAATAATATATATATATATAAAAAATTTTTTAAAAAATTATATATATATAATAATAATAAATTAATATTTGGTTTGGTTTTTTTTTTTTTTGTTATATAATATATATATATATATATTTATATATATTTATAATTATTTTTTTTTTAAATAAATAATATAAATTTAAATTTAATAAATTTAATTTTTATTTTTTTTTTTGTGGGGGTGTGGTGTGTGTGTGTGGTGTGTTTTTTTTTTTTTTTTTTTTTTTTTTTTTTTATATTTTTTTTTATTAAAATAAATTAATATGGGTGTTTTATTATGTGTTGTTTTTTTTTTTGTGGGTGTTTTTTTTTTTTTTTTTTTTTTTGGGGGGGTTTTTTTTGTTTTTTTT
>NC_051403.1:37724442-37731942 GCF_015228065.2 Penaeus monodon
TTTTTAAGAAAAAATTTTTGTTTAAAAAAATTTTTTTAATTCACTTCCAGGCCCCGTCTTTCCTTTGAGCTTAGATTAAATCCTGCGCATGCGCTGAAGACAAGTTCCTCACCAGCTGTTTTGATATGTCTAAACGTCATGAGTCATTAATATTATAATAAACAATAACGAAATTCTGATATTTCATGTCAAGAGTTGTGAAATTCATTAATATATATTTTTATCAGTTATGGGATATTCAAATTGAAATATAACTCTCAATATTGAAAAGAAATTCACAGAGAATTCCAGAATTTACAGACACAGAAAGGGCAATGTTATTTCCAGGTTGGAAAACCACTCCCAGCTTTTGAATAATCGAATAAAAAAGAAAATCTTTAATAACATCACGATTAGGTTATCATTCAAAGTAAAAACTTCCTGATTCTCAAACTAAAGTGTCTACAAAACCGCGTGGACGTTTGTTATCATAATCATTGCTGCAACACTGAAAAAATACCCTCCCTGTGCCTTCGATCACACACGAAAAAGAGCTTGGAAAAAACTCTCGTGGATGAAAATTGATAATCGAGTATCTCATTTTCGTTTGACACCTTCATTTCGGTTATCTATAATATTTATAGGCTATTTGAAGCCATTTACATAATTCTATTTATATTGACACAGATATATATCGGTATGATACAATGATAGCGCGTGCGCGTGTTTATTTATTTATTTATTTATTTTTCCTATGTAGCTAACGTTTCCTTATCGACATTAGCGGATAATATGAAATTTGCAGAAGGTGAATGCAAATTGCCATTACACAGATTTCCGCTTATTCATGTAAAACAGCAGATCGTGCGCCTGGTAGTGTGTCTTGCATCTTCTGTGCAGGTTCTGTGGATTAGGATTAACTTTAATCCGGAATTAACTTTTTATGACGCGTACAGAAGATGCCTTATATATATGATGAATGTGTTATTTTGTGATGAATTGCACAAAATTTTCAACGAAATGTAATATATTCACCATGAAATGTTATATATGTACAGTGAAATGTAAAATATTCACAATGAAATGAAGTATATTTAAAATTAAATGCAAAATATTAACACTGAAATGTAAAATATTTACAATGAAATGTAATAAATGTACTATTTTATTAATGAAATGTACTATAATCATGATGATTTGTACCATGTTTACATTGAAATATTTTATTTGCAAGATTATACGTATTATATCCATAATGAAATGATACATTTACAAAGAAATATAAAATATTTACAGTGGAATGTAGTATATTTAAATTTAAAAATCAACGAAATATAATGTATTATAAAGAAATTAATTATATATCTAACGAAATAAGTTCTACGTATAATGAAGTGTTCATATAATACAATATTTATATCTATAACGAAATATGCACTGGATATTAACATGTGTATCGAAATGGATTCTATATATAAAGTTGTAATGAAAGGTACTCTGTGAACAACGTTTTGTACTGAAATGTACTGTATGTAATAAGAATGTGTGTAATGAAATATACTCAATGAAATGTATTCTCTGTAAGCAAAGTGTGTAATAAAATGTACCTTGTATAACAACGTATTTAATGAAAAAAACTCTATGTGTTGTATGAAAAATAATTTGTATATAAGTATACATACGTGTGCATATATGGAACGTTTTACATATATTCCTCGGTCAGCTATCACATAGTTATTATAACTTTGCTTTGGGTTCTCCACACTTTGGTCCTACGACTCTGGGTGCCACACACTTTGGTCCTACGACTCTGGGTGCCACACACTTTGGTCCTACGACTCTGGGTCTCCACACTTGGGTCCTACGACTCTGGGTGCACCACACTTTGACCCTACGACTCTGGGTGCTCCACACTTTGGTCCTACGACTCTGGGTGCTCAACACTTTGGGCCTACGAGTCTGGGTGCTCCACACTTTGGTCCTACGACTCTGGGTGCTCCACACTTTGACCCTACGACTCTGGGTGCTCAACACTTTGGTCCTACGACTCTGGGTGCTCCACACTTTGACCCTACGACTCTGGGTGCTCAACACTTGGTCCTACGACTCTTGGGTGCTCAACACTTTGGTCCTACGACTCTGGTGCTCCACACTTTGACCCTACGACTCTAGAGGCCCAACGACTATCGGCAAAAGATTCTAGAGTACAACGAACTCGACTAATTGTAACCTGGCAGCCTTATTATAGATTTGTGTATACATTGTTGTAAATATTTATGAATATACATATGTGTGTTATCAAAAGTTTACTTTATTCCTCGAGTGGCTAATCCAGAGATCAAACATAACCAAAAAGGGGCTACTAAGATCTGAAACAAACCTGACTGTGGATATATGAAATCTGTGTCATGTTTACCTATGCCTCTGTACAACCATTTCTACTTGGTCTGTAAAACAGATACACCCGAGGTGACAATAATTACAGAGCTTAATTGGCAACCCCTCGAGTCTGTCTGCTACCTCCCTTCAGTGGTCCCGCAAGCTGGAGAGAAGACAGACCAATTGTTGACCAATCTTCTGCTCTCTGCCCAATAAACAGTAGGCTAAAGAACCTACCTCTTATTTCGACCTACTACAGAACAACACTGACATATGCATATGTTGTATGTACGGGACATGGTTGTATGATGAAAAATACTGGTATCTGTAAAGTATAAATTGTGCATATATTGAATATCATACATATATTCTTCGGTCAACTGATTAATTGTTACTATAATCCTTTCCTTTGGGGAATTGAAATTGCTTATGAACGAACGAAACATTTTAATACCTCTCACCGATCAATAGCCACTTACGTCAAGACAATATACTGTCGATGTCTCGAAAACAGTTGTCACGTAATCAACTGCTTCTTTAATGTACTCTATCTGGTAAACTGTCTTGAGGACTGGCCAGGCGTTAGTCATGGTCGAAGTGACTACTGGCAAGTATATGAAGAGCTAAAGACATCAGCTTGAGTGTATGTTGCAGTGGTTGTAATGGAGGCGGACAGTCTTAAGAACAGATACTCTCGATGCAGCCGTTACCGTATAAATATAGCACATTTCATTATAAATATAGTATAATCTATTATAAAATATGCATGTAGTTTGTGAATGAGTTCTTGTTTAATCTGTACTTGTCCAACTATTTCGTGGTGTGACAAACTATGTCACGTTCATTCTGTGATATTAAGAATTCACTTTGATTTTGTATTCCTGTCCCATTTTGTCGCATCGTTAGTCGTCCATAAAAAAAATAGTAATAAAAAAAATGGTTGAGGAATTTCCTACAACAGTCACGGCATCGTCTTGTTTTATGTCTTCATTTTTTATCTGTCCGTGTCCTTGAAAGGTTCGGCCTTTCGTCTCGGAATGAAGCACAACACAAGGAAGGCGAGGATTAGATTCGCTGCTGCAAACACCATCGTCGTCGGCTCGAGACTGATGATGACATAAAGAAAATATCATGGACATGTGTATACTGAGAGACAAAAGCTCATAAGGCTGTACAATTTTGGAAATTCGCTCATCATTGCTCTTTCTGTGGATTTTGACCTTGTATCTCAATTCATTTCCATGCCTTGGCATTAAAATATACCTGAATGTGTAACCTAAGAAAAAGTGGAGATTCGGTTTTCACTGACCTCTAAATCCTAATTTGCATAACCTTAGAAACTTTCATCTCTCATTAAAAACTGACTATCTTTTGTAAGATATTTACACCAGGTTGTCTAGTCTTCACTGCCTTGCCTGTGTCGTGTTTGTTCATGCTGTATAGTATTTGGATATACCGTTCTACGTATCGTGTTACTTTACTGTTATTTTGATATATTTCGATATATCCTGATTTACAGTGAATCATAATAAACTTGTTTTTATGAGTTTAAAACCAATGCAAGTACTAAGTCATCACATATCACAGATGCTAAAGATTTCATAGGTCCTGTCTGAAGTTCGTCAGGGATTCAAATGGTGCTTGGTCAATCATATTTCTTACAAATTAAATTAATAAATGGTAGACAACTAGCACTTCTACAGGATCTCTTTCTTTTTACCCTAATTATATAATTAACTCACCAATATAATGTATTACACTCATTAAGCTATTCATCTGATATTTGATGTAGAATCAAAATACGATCTTGAAATCTAATGTAACAAAATAAGCCACAAACAAACAAAAAGCTGAAGGATATATTTATTAAATTTATAATGACGGAATTACTGTCCTCGTTTTTCGTTGATTCAAAGAGCAATTAACTCTCATGTCATAGGTTGGTTCAAGTATTAGTAAAACAACATGTACGAGTATGTACTTGTGCTATATGAAACTGCAGAAGCACTGCGAAATTATTTTACTTTGTAAAGTTCAAATCACCTGCATGAGCGATAATTAAAACATTACCCCCTTCATGTTTCAGTGTGAAGTATGGTCTACAAAAAGTAATATTTCTGAAACAATTACACGTTTCATTCGAATACAAAGTTTTTTTCTTGTTAGCATTGATTCATTTAGTCTCATATCATAATAATGTAAGTACATAAAATTGTCATTTTATTGCATGTACTAAATGAGGTGCTGCCGGTAGTTGAAAAAAAAATATTCATGTGATCATTTTAAAGTTTTTTATTGCGTTTATCCTTAAAAAAAAAAAATTTTTCTAAAATAATTTTTGATTGTGAAAAGGGGAAGCTAAAAATAACAGTAACAAGGGTATTTTGACCAAAGGGGAAAAGAAACTGTTTGCTTTTTACGCATTTCCAGTTTTAAACAAAAATACCTGCTTCCTGAAATTGTGAAATACAACCAGAGGGATCAGTCATCTCAGAATAGATTTGAAAAAGTCAAAGACGCCCAAGATTTTGCTCAATAAGGACTAATGGGTCCTAGATGGACTTCTACCGTTCTAGTGCAATGGCAATACAGCTAAAAACCAATCTTTTTATTGCTGTCAGGGAAAACAGAGCTGAAAATTTTTAAAAAAATTGGGTGCCGATGCCTTGGTAGCCCAAAACCCTTCCCTGAAATTCCTGAAATACTTCTGCCCCAAAAGGTTTGATGTTGAAGAAACATAGATGCTGGTACTGCACGATACCGCTAAATACGTACAGAAGGGTTTTCACTGATTTTCTGCCTATTTTTTTATCGAATAAAAGTAAATATCAGCTTGTCAATCTAGGATAAATATTCTATGCGTATCTTTATTCATGTCTATCACAATCATTTCCAGTCTTTTTTAGTAAATTTTATTATTTCTTACATACCATTTTTTAACCGTATTGCTACCCAGTGGGTCTTTGTCTCTGTGCGAAACAGGTGTTAACATGAAAGGATGACCTGGCATGTGTTAAAATGAAGGACCTGGTAAACATGACGCAACTGGCTGTGAGCGGAGGAGCGGAGGAACAAGCCAAGGGGAACGGAGTTAGTGCTGTTCCTGTGAAGACCTCATGTGTGCCTTGTGACCTGAATATATTTGTGTTGCCCTGTTATAAGCTGTATGGTGCAGTGTTTCCCCCTGTATTGTGCCTATAGAAAAGTGTACGGGTAAATAACTTTAGTAAATAAAGGAAAGGCCTCGGCACTTGGCGTTTCCCTTCGTGGTGTTCTGGGACGCTGTGGTGCTCGGTGCCTCTTGGAGCTGTTCAGTGTTCACGACCCTGTGGATAGCACGCCGTTTGCCTAGCCTGCCTTGTGTTGGTAGCAGAGAGACGAGGCGGTCGGCGTAACAGTATTATTTTCTGGCTTATTATTTCTGCATCAATTTATCGATGTACCGCCATCTCTACATACACGGTTGTGTTGTGGTGCGAGTATGAAAGCAATTATAAACACTTTCTCGTCTTGCTAACCAGTAACACCCACACCTGCCTGCACTTTCGTTTCTTGACAAATATTTGCGAAGCAGTCAGTGCTTCTGCCTGAAGAACCATACATCCTCTAGTAGTCCTCCCTTGAGCTAATACTCTTGGGCAATGGGCTGATCGCCGTGTGGCCAGAGGTGCGTTCAGCCAATCTTGCTGATGGCACAGCAGCCGAAATGGAAATGGGTGAACGGCATTGCTTCGCGCAGCAGCATCGTCCGGTGGGCGAGCTGAGCAAGCAGTTTTTGGTTTGCTGGGAGAACGTGACACCACATTCCAGAATGCTGTTTTAAAGAGATGTTTCTTGTGCTAGCTAAGAATGAGTTTCAGAATTACCCATGAATTGAATGTAAATATTGCAATGTATTTTTACAATAACAATGTTGTGGTAATAGAATCATGATTATATATATATTATATATATATATATATAATTAATATATAAATATATATATATATCATAATATATATATATATATATTTATATATTAGTATCTATTATATTATATATTATATATATAATAATATATATATTTTAATTATATATATAATATATATAACATATGTGTGTTGTATTTTTATGTATTTATATGTTATTATGTATATTATTATAATATATATATTTTAAAAATTTTTTTTTATAATAATATATATACATAAAATTTTTTTTATTAATAATATAATTTATATATTTATTTTTATATATTAAAAAAATATATTTGTTTTTGTTTTTTATATATACATTTCACAAGTATGTTGTGTGGTGTTATATTTTTATTATTAACATATAAAAAATATATTTATTAATTTTTTTAAAATAGGGAAAAAAAAAAATTTTTATATATTTTTTTTTTGTTTATTTTTTTATAATTTTTTTTGTTTTTTATTACTCATATTCACTATATATATGCATAAATCTAAACACAAAACACAAAACACACACACCCAAAACCCCAACACACACAACACACACACCCCCCCAACACACACCCCACAAAACACACAACACACACACACCACCACCACACCACACACACACACACACACCACACACACACCACACACACACAAAAAAAAAAAAAAAAAAAATTTTATATATATATATGATAAAATGTATAAAATTTGGTTTGTATATACATATATTTATTTTTATTTTATACACAACAAATAATATAAAATATAATTATATATATAATATATATATATATAAATATAAATATACAAACCCCTTTCTATATTTTTTGTTTTAACGGTATTGAACATCAAAGGTATTTTGTGGGTCAATGTCTGACTTTTTTTTCAAACTTTTTATAAATCACCAAAAAAACTATAATAAAAAGTAAAAAAAAAAATTTCGTTGATAAAAGTAGATTTTAAACTTTTTTTTTTTTGTTAATATCTCCATTTTATATAACTTTTCTTTCATATACCTCATAAGCCTGATTCATTTCTTTTCGTTCAACTTACTTGAAAAAAAAACTTTAAATCTCATACTTTTTTGAATTCACAAAGAATACACAGGCGTAGACAAAAAACAAGAATATTTTTTTTTTTGAATGTGACAAATTTCTTGTTAGAGTAAAAAAAAGCACCACTTTAAAAAAACTGGACA
>NC_051403.1:37737109-37757109 GCF_015228065.2 Penaeus monodon
ACCATCACCAACCCCCCGTTGGGCTGTTAGGGACAACTACTGCCACGGCTGTATCGACAGTTTTCTTCGTAAAACTGTGTCCGCCTTCATTACAACCACTGCTACATACACTCAAGATGATGTCTTCAGTTCCACCACACACGCCCCTATATATGTGACTACGACTATGACTAACGCTTGGCCAATCCTCAAGACAGTTTACCAGACAGAGTACATTAAAGAAGCAGTTGATTACGTGATAACGGTTTCCGAGACATCAACAGTATACTGCCATGACGTTAGTGGCTATTGATCGATTGGTGTCCGTTCATAAATAATTTCAGTTTCCCCAAAGGAAAAGGTTATAATAAATATCTGATTAGTTGACCGAGGAATATATGTAAATAGTTCCACATATGCACATATGTAATGTATACTTTATACATACTAGTATTTTTCATACAACCTATCTCGTATTACATTACATGCGATGTTAAGCAAATACATAAGTGCATTACCTACGTTGTTATGCACACAATACATTCCATTACACGCGTTACACATAGCGTTCATTTCATTATACATGTAAGTAGAATACCTTTCATTACACACATTATATATAGAGTACATTTCCCTGTACATGTTAATATCTATGTCATATTTCGTTGTACACATAAAACATTGCATAATATGAACACGATATAATACACTTCATTATAAATATTTTACATTTTATTGTAAATATATTACATTTCATTGTAAATATTTTATATATCGATGTAAATGTTTTATATTTCACTGTAAATGTCTTATATTTCAATGAAATTTACTATATTCACAAAGAAATATACTATATTCACAATGAAATTTACCATATAATGACATTTACTATATTTACAATAAAATTTACTATATTTACAATGAAATGAAATAGATTGACAATGAATGTACTAGATTTACAATGGAATGTACTAGATTTACATGAAAAGTACTAGATTTACAATGAATGTATAGATTTACAATGAAATGTACTAGATTTACAATGGAATGTTAGATATTTACAATGAAATTTACTTTTATTTACCATGAAATGTTCCATATTTACAATGAACTGTACTATATTTTACTAAATATAACATTATAAATTGGTGTACTTAATATACTAAATATAAAAATGCTCCTATATTTTTCAAATTTACAAAGAAATTTATTAAATTTAGAAGGAATTTTACTATATTTACAATGAAATTTACTATATTTACAATGAAATGCATTATATTTACAATGAAATGCATTATATTTACAATGAATTTTACTATATTTACAATAAATATTTCTATATTTTACAATTAATTTTACTATATTGCATTACTGTATTTATTTCATTGTACTTATTTACAATGAAATGTAATAGATTTACAATGAAATGTCGAGTGTACTGTATGTTTATAATGAAATGTATCATATTTGTAATGAAATGTACTATATTTACAGCGAAATTTTTATTATTTACAATGAAATGTACTATATGTTGGCAATAAATGTACTGTACATTTATAATGAATTATACTAAATTATAACGTATTGTACTAAATCCTAAAGTATTGTGCTAATGGTGGATTGCACTATATTTGTGATGAATTGCACAATATTTATAAAGAAAGTACTAACTTTTATGTGAATTGTAATAGCTTTCAAAAAAATGGTACCAACTGTAAAATGAATTGTACAAATTTTTAAATAAACTGTAAAAATATTCAAAGTACTGTACAAAATTTAAAACAAAAGTACTTTATGAGAATGTACTTATAAATGGATACATTTTTTGAGACTTTTCATTACACACTTTATCAGAGTCTTTACTTTATTGTATTTCATTACAGACGTTTTATACATACATACATTTCATTACACGCGTTTTACATACGTGCATTTAATTTTACTTACATGAATATCTTTCATTACACATATTTTAGAGAACTTTTTATTACATACGTTGTTCTACATAGAGTACACTTTTTTGAGTGATTTTTACAATGAAAATTAAAATATTTTACAGTGAAAAATTAAAAAATTTACGGTGAAATATAAATTTAAGTGAAATATAAACATTTACAGTGAATTAAATATTTACAGGGGCTTAAATATTTACAGTGAAAAAAAATTTACTGAATATAAAACTTTACACTACATAAAAAATTTTTCATGTTTACAGTGAAATGTGACATTTTACAGGGGGAAATGTAATTTTACAGTGAAAAGTGACTGTTTTACAGTGAAATGTGTCAAGAAATTTTCTATTTTAAAGAAAAGTACTATATTACAAAAAAGTACTCTATTTACGAGACGTAATTTTTCAGACGTAATATTTCAAAAAATGTATAATTTACAAAAAATGTGCTTATTTTCAAATTTTTCTGTATTTACATGAAAAGTACGTCTTTAAAAAAAAAAAAAGGTACTGTATTTTAAAAAAATGTACTGTAATTACAAGAATGTATTCTATTTACAAGAAATGTACTCATTTCAAAAAATATCCCCTATATTTTACAAAATTTACTATACAAAATTTTGCTCTATTTACAAGAAAAGAACTATGTTTACAAAAATGTACTAATTCACAAAAAATTTTTTATTCAAGAAATGTACTAATTCACAAAAAAGTTTTTTTATTAAAAGGAAATGTACTATATCAAAAAAATGCACATTTTTTGCAAAAAGTATTTTTTAAAAAAGAATGTCTATATTTCAAGAAATGCATATGTTTACAAGGGAAAAAATGTTTTTTCCTATTTTTTTAAAGAAATGTACTATATTTACAAAATCCTTATTTAAAAAAAAATTTTACAATATTTTTCAAAAAATGTAATAAATTAAAAGAAATTTACTATTTTTTCAAAAAAAATTTTACAGCCGTGTAAATAATATGTTGATTTCGGGTTATATTGGTATAAAGTATCCCGATTCTTCTCTTGACCTTCAGCTTGGTGATATGCAGGGTAAGTAGCTGTGAGCCTGAGAATCATTGTGTCCGTATTACAGTTCATTAAAAATTTGTAATTATAAACATAGCACAATTCATCATAAAAGTAGTACAATTCGTTTCAAATTTACTACAGTTCATTTGAATATTATTTCAATTCATTTAAAAGTTTCATCACTATTTTCATTCATCCAAATATATACAATCCACACATATATACCACAATTCGTCATGCTTTTAGTACAATATGTTATAAATGTATTATAATTAATTATAAATTTAGTACAAGCCATTATAAATATACAGTGCATTGATTGTCAACATATAGTATATTTCATTGTAACTACAGTACATTTCATTGTAAATATAGTACATTTAATTATAAACATTGTACATTTAATTGTAAATATAGTACATTTCATTGTAAATTTAGTACATTTCATTGTAAATAGAGTACCTATCATTCTAAATAAGGTATATATATAATTGTAAATAGAGTAGATATTGTAAATAGAGTACATATCATTGTAAATATAGTACATTTAAGAGCTATGCTGTTTATTTACTAATTATTTATTAATTTATATATTATTCCTTGTATACCGAAATCTAATGTACTGTATGTATAATGAAGCTTACTACATTTATCATTAGTTGTACTATATTTACAATGAAATGTTCTATATTTACAATGAAATATACCATGTTTACAATAAAATGTACCATGTTTACTATAAAATATACCATGTTTACAATGAAATGCACTAAATTTACGTTGAAATATGCTATATTTGCGATGAAATGCGCAAAATTTACAATGAAATATACTATATTTACAATTGAATATACTATATTTACAATATGTACTACATTTACCATATGTACTATATTTACAGTATGTACTATATTTACAATATGTACTATATTTACAATAAAATATACAATTTTTTTATTGAAATGTACTATTTATCTACTATGAAGTGTACTATTATTTATAATGAATTGTACTAAATTTATAACTATTTGTACTAAATTCATAACGCATTTTACTAAATTTATAATTAATTGTACTAATTTCATAACGAATTGTACTAATTTCATAACGAATTGTACTAAATTCATAACAAATTCTGCTATATTTATTTGGAATTTTACTATATTTGTGATGAATTGCACAACATTTACAGTGAAATGTACTCACTTTTTAATTAATTGTACTAATCATTAAAAGAATTTTACTATTGTATGAATTTTACTAAATTTTACATTATTTAGATATAGTACGAACTGTACTATATTTATAATGACTTGCACTATATTAGTGATGAATTGCATAATATTTACAATTAATTATACTATGGATAGGATTTATACTATATTTACAATGAAATGTACTATTTTTTATTAATTTTACTATGAATATTTTGATTTGCACTGTATTTGCAATGAAATGTTCTATATTTAGAATTAGATGTACTGTAAAATGAAATGTAATTTATTTACTTGGAAATATAATATATATGATATTTACAATGAAATGTAATAGGTTTACTGTGAAATGTAAAATATTTACAATGAAAAGTAATATCCACAATGAAGTGTAATATATGTAATGAAATGTAATATATCTATAATAAGATGTATTATATAACCAACGAAATATGTTGTATACATAATGAAGTGTTCATATAATGCAATATTTTATATCTATAACGAAATATATTCTAGATTTTAACATGCGGAGCGAAATGTA
Source organism: Penaeus monodon (assembly GCF_015228065.2). Lineage (NCBI taxonomy): Eukaryota > Metazoa > Arthropoda > Malacostraca > Decapoda > Penaeidae > Penaeus > Penaeus monodon. The sequence continues at coordinate 37,741,825 of NC_051403.1, forward strand.
CTCTACATATAACGTGTGTAATGAAAGGTAATCTATAATGTGTATAATGAAAGGTATGCTATGTACCTGGTAATGAAAGGTATTCAGTGTAATGAACGGTATTCTATGTACGTGTGTAACGAAAGGTATTCTATGAATGTGTAATGAAATGTATGCATAACAACGTCTGCCATGAAATATACTCAAAGTAATGTGCTCTATGTATAACTATGTACGGCGAGATGAATATGTACGAGTATAAAGTATACATTCTAGTGTGCATATATGGAAAGTTTTGTATATTTTCCTCGTTCAACTAATCATATAGTTTTTATCTTTCATTTGAGGAAATTGAAATTATTTATGTACGAGTGAAACATTTTATTGGTACTCCTCGATTAATAGCCATTAAACGTCATGACAAAATAATGTTGATGTCTCGGAAACCATTGTCACGTAATCAACTGCTTCTTTAATGTACTCTGTCTGGTAAACTCCTGAAGATTGGCCAGACGTTCGTCATGGTCGTAGGCACATGAAGACATCAACTTGAGTGTATGTTTGGCAGTGGCTGTAATGGAGGCGGAAAAGTTTAACAACAGATACTGTAGATACAGCCGTCGCCGCAGTTGTCCCTACAACGTATGTTTACGTGCTCTTCAATGCCGGTAGCCGAGTAAATAATGGTGTTGATTTCGGGCTGATATATGGTATAAGTGTATGTAGAGTAGAGTAAGCCATCTGTGAAGCCTGATATTGAGAGTTTCCGTATGACTAACAGTGAAGGTTCACAGTCCGTAGTGGTAACGCTAACATAGGTAGGTATAACATCCAGAAGAGTGACGGTGGAGAGGACGGTGTTTACTTGCAGTCGGAGACACAGACGAAAATTCCTCTTGGGCACGTCTTCACAGGTAAGTCTGGATGAACTCCTTCACTTGTATAGTAAATAAAATGAAGGCAGTCCAAAGAACAAAAGATTCCATATGAAAATCATATTTATTGTTATGTCAGGCTATTTCAGCGATAAACTGTACTCATAAACGGTGTGACTTCATCTTATATGTGGATAGGATCCTGACGGACGAGGATATTCATTACAGTCGAATGCATAGTTATAACAATATATTCAATAGCTTTTTCAAATTATAGCATTTAATAAAGAAATAGTGCTTCTCTTATGCTTTACTTATTAGTTTTCCCAGTCTAAATTAACAGCTATGCTACATGTACAACGTATTATATTCTTTGTATAACGAAATCGAATATTCAGACAATGAAATGAATTGTATGTATAATGAACTCTGTAGTAAGAATAATAAAATGTACTGTATGTATGATGAAATCTGTAGTATGAATGATAAAATGTGCTGTATTTATAATAACTCATACTATATCATGATTCACGCTATAATTATTATGAATTGTACCACATGTACAATAAAATGTACTATATCTACTATGAAATGTACTATATTCACTATGAAATGTATTATATTTACAGTGAAATATATATTTACAATAAAATGTGTATACATACAAAATGGAAATGTACTTATTTATGTACTGTATTTATGATAAATTAATATATTTACAATGAAATGCACTATATCTAATATGAAATGCAATATATGTATAATGAAATGCACTAAACTTACAATGAAATGTCCTAACTTTACAATGAAATATACTGAATTATAATGAAATGCACTATATTTACAAGGAAATAAACTAAATTTACAACGAAATAATCAAAATTCACAATGAAATGTACTATATATATTTATGATGAATTGTACTATACTTGTAATGAATTACACACTGTCAGTGAAATGTACTGTATTTATAATTAATTGACGAAGTGTACAACCTCTTAAATTAAATATACTAAATTCTCAATGAAGTGTGGTAGAATTATGATGATTTCGACTATAATCATGATGATTTGCAATCTAATTATGATGGTCTTTCTACAATAATTATGATTATTTCCACTTAATTAGGATTTCCACTATAATTACGATGCTTTGCACTATATTTAAAATGGAATGTTCTACATCTGAAAGGCTTTATATTATTTATTATATGAAATGTAATATATTTACAATGTTATAATAAAAATCTAAAGTGAATGTAATATATTTACAATGAAATATAGTGTTTTAATTGAAATAAGAAAATATTTACAATGTAATATTTACTTTATATTAACATAATATATACTAAATTTACAATGAAATGTTCTAGTGAAATCTAATATAATTACAATAAAATGTAAAATATCTAAAGTGAAGTGTAATATATTTAAAATTAAATGAACTATATTTAAATAAATTGGCTATATTTACAGTGAAATGCAATATGTTTACAATGAAATGTACTAAGTTTACAATGATATGTACTATATTTTACAATGATATGTACTATGCTTACAGTAAGATGTTCTAAAGGTACAATGAAATATATTACATTTACAATGAAGTCTACTACATTTACAATGAAATGTACATTTACCATAAAATGTACGACATTTACGATGAAAAGTACTATATTTTTAAAAAAAGTATATTTTTTTTAACAATGACGTTTTATATTTTCAATAAAATTTACTATTTTTTACCCGGTGAAATATACTATAATTATTATGAAATATACTAGATTTACAATAAAATGTACAATTCACAATGAATTGTACTATATTTACATTGACACATACCACATTTACAATGAAATGTACTTATTTACAATACAATTTATTATATAATAATATAAACTAAGATTACAGGAATTGTACCATGTTTACGATGACATATATCCTGTTACAGAGAAAGTAGCATATAAATGATAAAATGTACCTATATTCAAGGAAATGTATTAATTTACAACTAAATCACTATCTTTACAATGAAATGTACAACATTTATAATGAAATTTGCTATATTTACAACAGAGTATAGTATATCTACAATGAAATATATTATATTTACAATGAAATGTACTATTTTACAATGAAATGAACTAATTTCCAATGAAATGTACTAAATTTACGATGAAATATACTAAATTTGCTATTAAAAGTAATATATTTAAATGAAGTGTAATGTATTACAATGAAATTCACATAATTTATAATGAAATGCGCTATATTTGCGATGTGATTCATATTATTTACAAAATTTACTAAACTTACAAGGAAATGTACCATATTACAAGGAAATGTAACTAAAATACAATGATTGTATTATATTTACATGAAAGTAATGTTTTTCATGAGATTTAATCTATTTACAATAAAACTTGCTATATTTACAATGAAACATATTGTATTTGCAATGAAATTATTATATTTTCGATGAAATGTTCTGTATTTACAATGAATTTACACAAATGTACTGCATTTACAATGAAATGTACGGTACTTTCGATGAAATTTACTGAATTACAATATATTTATCTGCGATGAAATATACTATATTTACATTGGAATGCACTATATTTACAATGGAACGTACTAAAATTATAATGAATTCTACTATGTATAACCCTGTTAATTAATGTACTCACTGTATAACGTGTGTAATGAAATATACTCAATATAATGTACTCTATGTATAACAACGTGTCTAATGAAATGTACTCAATATATAACATGTTAATGTAATGTACTGTATGTATAAGTGTGTATAAAATGTATCTATATATGACAACGTATGTAATTAAGTATACTTTCTATACGGTGAAACTAATATGTTAAAGATAGGTTTATGAAAAAATAGGTATATATATTGCTACGCCAGTGGGTCTTTGTCTCTGTGCAAAACATGTGTTAACATGAAGGGACCTGGCAAACATGACGCAGCTGGCTGTGAGCGGGGGAGCGGAGGAACAAGCCTGGAGACGCAGTTTGGTGCTGCTCCTGTGAAGACCTCGTGTGTGCCTTTGTGACCTGATAAACTTTTGTTTGCCCTGTTATAAGCTGTATCGTGCATATGACATGCTGGATTCCCCCTGTATTGTGCCTATAGAAAAGTGTACAGGTAATAACTTTGTAAATAAAGGAAAGACTGTCATTTTGTGTTTATTTCATTCCCTGCCTTGCCACTTGGCGTTTCCCTGTGGTGTTCTGGGACGCTGTGGTGCTCGGTGCCTCTTAAGCTGTCAGCGTTCACGACCCTGTGGATAGCACGCCGTCTGCCTGGCCTGTCTTGTGTTGGTGTAAGAGGCGGTCAGCGTAACAAATGGTGTCAGAAAGTTGTGATCCGTGGTATTTGATCAGTGGACGCGCCGATTTATCATGTCGCCAAGATGGCGGCAGCCATGAGGGAGAGGAGGCTATGACTGAGGCAGGGCACGAGTGAGGTGAAGCCGAGCCAGATGAACCTGATCACTGCCATGCTGGCCGGTATGAGGGAGGAAATGGCGGCAAAGGCGAAAGGCAGCAAGAGAGGGCACGCGAGGCAGGCGCACCATCTCGTCGAGATGCAGGCAAGGAAGGCAGAGGAACAGTTCTGCCAACTTGTTGAGGTGCTACAGAGCATCTTGCATCTGTGAAGATGGAAACTCAGCAGTACACCGACAAGGTGTAACAGCGTGAAGAGTGAACTGATGGAGGAGGTGCAGACTCTGAAGGGCGAGGTTCAGGGCCTGAGGGAGGAAGTGAAGGCGGAAAGGCGGCGTCACGAGGTAGTAACGTTGCAAGCAGAGAAGGCAGACGAGGTTCTGGCAACAGATGCCAGAGTGTCAGATTTACTGGGGTCTGCCTGGGGTCCGTGGCAGGAAACCCCCGGGCCTCGCAGCGTCGTGTCGGAGCCAGTGGTCGCTGCAGATGGGTGGGGACCCCTCAGAACCGCTCCCTTGGGTATAGGTGGCGGCAAACTCGGACCCGGTCAACCCGCCTCGTTGCCTCCCTCACCCCCTTCCTCCCCCCGGGAGTGTTAGTTCACGACACGCATTCTCCACCCTGCAGCCCCTCGGCCTCCAGACATTCTGTGAAGCGTAAGCCAGCTGAGTACGACGGAAGGTGGCCTGGGAGGCATATGTCGCCCAATTTGAAATGCTGGCATCTGCCCAGGGCTGGAGCCAGGAAGAGAAGGCCCTGCAGCTGGTAACAGCGTTAAGGGGCCCCGCAGTGGAAGTGTTGGGGCATCTGCCGCCATCCCAACATGCCTCTTACACCAGCGTGGCAGAGGCTTTGACACGCCGTTTCGGGCACCACCACCAGGCCGAGGTATATCGGGCCCACTTGAAGAAGCGGACTCGTGAGCGTGGCGAGACACTGTCCCAGCTGGCGCAGGATGTGGAGGCGCTGGTAAGGAGGTCGTACCCTGCGGCTGCGGAAGAGATGATTGTGGTCCTGGCCCGCGATTTCTTTGTTGACGCTTTGCAGGACCAGCAGCTGCAAATGTACGTCGAGCAGGCACACCCTGAGGACCTGCAGGTGGCGCTGACGAGGGCCTTGGAGTTCGAGGCCTTCCTGAAGGCCAGCTGCTCAGCCCCGCCATGACCTCCGGGGCCGGAAGGCATTGAGGAAGGTGAGCCCGAGCACTTTCCAAGGCTTGTGTTGGGGCTGTGGAAAGGTAGGGCACAGACGTAGTCGGTGTCGGAGGGAGCGGAGAACACGTCCTCTCAACCGACGGATTCTGATGCCTTCCAGCAGTGCTGCAAGGACTGTGGCAGGTATGGTCACCATCCGAGTGCATGTCCTAAGGCTAAGGAAGTGGTACAGGCGGAAAACTCGGACAGGCTGGAGAAAGGGGGGCCCAAACCCAGCCGTCCTCGGTTCCCGGGCCCCGACTTGGGCTTGGTGCCTCTTGGAAAACTGTCAGGGGTTCACGACCCTGTGGATAGCACGCCATCTACTAGCCTGGCCTTGGTTGGAGCAGAGGACGAGGCGGTCGGCCCTAACAATATGTTATTTATTTATAATGAATGTATTATATAAACAATTAAATAACTAATACGAAATATACTCTATTTCGATGATGAAATTACTTATATACATTAATGCACTGCATTTACAATAAAAGTACTAATCTATAAGGAAGTGTTGTATTTATATGAACTGTACAAATATTCCCATGAAATGTAATGTCTTCGAAAAGGAAATGTTTTAAATTCACAATGAAATATATTGTATTTGCAATGAAGTACAGTTAGATTTACAATAAAATGTAATGTATTTGCAATGAAGTACTATAATAACTATGAAGTGCACTATATTTATAATTAATGTTGCTATATGTTACATGATTGTACTATTTTGTAACAATGAAATATACTATAAGCTACAATTAAAAGTTTATAGTTAGAATGAAGATATTTCACTTTACAAATAAAATGTGCTCAATCTACAATGAATGCACTCAATTTACAATGAAATGTACTATAGTTAAAATAGATGTACTAGATTTACAACTAAATTTCTACATTTATAATGAAATGTACTGTTTTATTATAACAATGTACAATCTTTCAAGGAAATTGCTATGTTGAATGTAATATACTATATTTACATGAACTTGTGACTCAGATTACAATGAAATGTACCCAGGTTTTATGACTGAGTATATTTTGTGATGAATTGCAGAATACTATTAAATAATACACTATGTATACAATGAATTGTACTATATCCATGACGAAATGCACAATATCTAAATCAAATGTACTAAATTTTAATGAGCGCTAATGAGGTGATTTGCACTATAATTATGATTATTTACACTATATTTACGATGAAATGTTTTATCTATACTGTACAATATTTATATGAACACGTAAATGATGACAATAAGAGATGTAATATTTACAATGAAACTGTAGCATTTGATGAGAAATGGGCTGCTCTATGCCCGATTTATCACACTGAAACTTTTTCCATCTAAATTAACATTTTGGACATGTTAAAACACATTAATACTCTTTGGGATAACGAAATCGAATGTACATGCAAAAAAATGTATGTATGTGTAAATAAAATCCGTAGTAAAATAATAAAATGTAATTTATGTATAATGAAACTGTATACGAATTATAAAATGATTGTAATATAATGGCACCCCGTTATATTTATCATGATTCCTGCTATAATTGTATCATGAATTGGAATAAATGTATAATGAATGTACTATTTTACAATGAATGGACTCTATTCATAAATCTGTGTACATATATAATGAAATGTACTAAATTACAAGAAATGTACAATATTCACAGTGAAATATACTAAATTAACACGAAATATACTAAATTTACAGTGGAATGGCAATATTACAATGAAATCCTCTAATTTACAGTGAAATAAGCTAATTTACAATTAAATGTGCTATGTATATTTATGATGAATTATTGTTTATTTGAGATGACTGCACATATTTCTGATGAAATGTGCAACATTCAATTAAATATACTAAATTCTTAATGAACTTTACTAGAATTATGAGACTTTTACCTAATTATGATGATTTGCATTATAATTATGATTATTTGCAATAAATTCTAATGATTTCTTCATATTACAGTGATTTGCATTATAGGCACAATGAAATGTTCTACGCTTTATGCTATATATATAACGAAATGTATATATTTATAATACTATATAAAATATCTAAGTGAGGTGTAATATATTTACAATGAAATATAAAATATTCAAGTTAAATACGAAATATTTATGATGAAATGCATTATATTTACAATAAAACATTCTAAATTTACAATGAAATGTTAAATTTACAATGAAATGTACTATATATCATAATGAATTGTACTATATTTCTGAGAATTGCAAAACGTCTACAATGAAATGCATATATTTTAGAATTTGTAAATGAATTGTAAGGGAATGTACTATAATATATAATGAAATGTACTATAAATTACAATGAAATTTGTACTAAAATTTAAAATGAAATTTACTATTTAACAGAAGATAACTAATTAACAATGAAATTATAAATTTACCATGAAATTTAAAAATTTACAATGAATGTACTATATTTTCAAAGAAGTGCACTAAATTTACACTAAAATGTACTATATGTGCAATTAATGTCCCAGTTACACTGAAGTTGTACTACATTTACAATTAATGAACTAGTTTTACAATAAAATATACTATATTTACAACGAAATTTATTATATTTACAGTAAAATGTACTACTTTACAATAAACGTAATGATTTTACAAATAATGTACTAATTTTATAATCTATTTGCAATGAAATACAGATATATAATAAAAGATTACCATATTACAATGGAATGTACCAAAATTTACAATGAAATGTATTATATTTACAATGAAATGTACTAAATTATACTGAAATTCGCTATATTACAAAGAAAGGTACTATATTACAGCGAAATGTTTCCAAAAATTATGAATGTATATTTACAATGAAAAGTTTTTTTTATGAAATGTATTATATTTAAATTTAAAAATGTATGATGTTTAACGTGAAATGTATTAAATTTACAATGAAATGTTCTGATTTACAAAAAAATACTCGGTTACAATGAAATGTATTGTATTTATAATGAATGTACATATTTACAATGAAATGCACTATTCTTCCATTTATATGTGCTATACTCATGATGATTGCAGTATATGCATGATGCATTGCAGTATATTTACAATGAAATGTTCTATATTCATGATGAACTGCACTGTATTCATGATGACTTGCACATATTTATGATGAACTACACTATATTCATGATGAAATGCACTACATTCATGATGAATTGCACTATATTCGTGATGAATTGCATTATACTTTCAATGACAGTACAGTACTTACACAATGAAATGTACTCTATTTACAATGAAATGCACTATACTTACAATGAAATATACTGTACTTACAATGAAATGTGGTATTATGAATATGTATATTATACTCTATGTATTATTCGTATACATATATTTTTACATAGAGTATATATATGGCGAAATAGGTTTTATGAAAATACTGTAAAGTATAAAAGTATAACATAGCAGTGTGCATATCTGAACGTTTTACATATACTCTTCGATCAGCTAATCAGAGACCTACCATAACTCTTCCTTTGGTGAAAATAAAATTAGTTGTGAACGAGCGAAACATTTTATTGCTACTCATCGATTAATATCTATTAACGTCATGACAATATACTGTTGCGTTGTCACGCAATCAACCGTAATGTACTCTGGTAAACTGTCTTGGGGATTGCACCGTTCGTCATGGTCTAGTTACATACTGGCAAGTATGTGATGGAGCTTAAGACATCAACTTGAGTGTATGTTGCAGTGGTTTAAACGGAGCGGACACAGTTTTAACAATAGATATTGTCGATACAGCCGTCGCCGCGGTTGTCCCCATGACATGTGTTATGTGTTCTTGAAGATCGGTCGCCGAGTAAATAATGTGATGGTTTCGGGCTGATATCTGGTGTATGTGTATGCCCGATTCTTCTTATTGATCTTCAGCTTGGTGTCGTAATGTGTATAGTAAGCCAGCTGTGGAGCCTGATATTTTAATGAATTGTAGTATATTTAAAACAAATTGTACTATATCTATGATGAATTATACTATAAGGCGTCTTCTATACGCGCAATAAAAGTTAATCCAGCATTAAAGTTTAAGCAGGATTAAATTTTAATTCACTTCCAGGCCCGTCTTTCCTTTTTAGCTTAGATTAAATCCTGCGCATGCGCTGAGAGGACAAGTTACTCTCACCAAGCATGTATTGATATGTCATAACAACGTCATGAGTTGCTATTAATATTTATAATAAACAATAACGAAACATTCTGATTTTTTCATGTCAAAGATGTTTGTGAAGATTCATTAATATATATTTTTATCAGTTGTGGGATTTTCAAATTGAAAATATAACTCTCAATATTAAAAAGGAAATTCCAAGAGAATTCCAGAGTTTACAGACACAGAAAGGGCAATGTTATTTCCAATTTGGAAAACCACTCCCAGCTTTTGTAATAATCGAATAAAAAGAAAATCTTAATAACATCACGATTAGGTTATACATTTCAAAGTAAAAACTTCCTGATTCCCTCAAACTAAAGTATCTACAAAACCGCGGGACGTTTGTTATCATAATCATTGCTAGCAACACTGAAAAAATCCCCCCTGTGCCCTTTCGATCACACACGAAAAAGAGCTCTTGGAAAAAACTCTCGTGGATGTAAATTGATAATGCGAGTATCTCATTTCGTTTGACACCTTCATTTCGGTTATCTATAATATTTATAGGCTTTTTGAAGCCATTTACATAATTCTATTTATATTGACACAGATATATATCGGTATAAATACAATGATAGCGCGTGCGCGTGTTTATTTATTAGTTATTATTTTTCCATGTAGCTAACGTTCCTTATCGACATTAGCGGATAATATGAAATTTGCAGAAGGTGAATGCAAATTGCCATTACACAGATTTCCGCTTTCATGTAAACAGCAGATCGTGCGCCTAGTAGTGTGTCTTGCATCTTCTCTGCAGTACTGTGGATTTGGATTAACTTAATCCGGAATTACTTTTATGACGCGTACAGAAGATGCTTATATATTGATGATGTGTTATATTTGTGATGAATTGCACAATATTTTCAACGAAAATGTAATATATTCACCATGAAATGTTATATATGTACAGTGAAATGTAAAATATTTACAATGAAATGAAGTATATTTAAAATTAAAATGCAAAATATTAACACTGAAATGTAAAATATTTACAATGAAATGTAATAAATGTACTATTTTATTAATGAAATGTACTATAATCATGATGATTTGTACATGTTTACATTGAAATATTTATTTGCAAGATTATACGTATTATATCCATAATGAAATGAATACATTTACAATGAAATATAAAATATTTACAGTGGAATGTAGTATATTAAATTTAAAAAATCACGAAATATAATGTATTATAAAGAAATTAATTATATATCTAACGAAATAAGTTCTACGTATAATGAAGTGTTCATATAATACAATATTTATATCTATAACGAAATATGCACTGGATATTAACATGTGTATCGAAATGGATTCTATATATAAAGTTGTAATGAAAGGTACTCTGTAAACAAGTTTTACTAAAATGTACTGTATGTAATAAAAATGTGTGTATGAAATATATCAATGAAAGTATTCTCGTATAGCAAAGTGGTAAAAAAAATTCCCTTTGTATAACAACGTTTTTAAAAAATAACTCTATGTGTTTATGAAAAATAATTTTGTTTTAAAGTTACATACGTGGCATATAGGAACGTTTTACTATTTCCTCGGTCAGCTAATCCATAGTTTTATAACTTTGCTTTGGTTTCCACATTTGGTCCTACGACTTGGTGCTAACACTTTGGTCTACGACTCTGGGGTGCTCCACACTTTGACCCCAGCTTGGGTGCTCCCCACTTTGGTCCTAAGATCTGGGGCCCAACTTTGGTCCTACGACCGGGGGCCACAAACCCTTTTGGGCCCACACTCTGGGTGCTCCCACTTGGGTCCTACGACTTGGGTGCACCACTTTGACCCTACGACTCTGGGGGCTCAACACTTTGGGGGCCCACGCTCGGGTGCTCCACATTTTCCCTACGATCTGTGTACTCAACCTTTGGGCCCAGACTCTGGGGGGCTCCACACTTTTTCCCCACGACTCTGGGTCTCAACACTTTGGGCCTACGACTCTGGGTTTCCCACACTTTGACCCCAGACTCTGGGTGCTCCACACTTTGACCCTACGACTCTGGTGCCAACACTTTGTCCTACGACTCTGGGTGCTCCACACTTTGACCTACGACTCTGGGTGCTCCACACTTTGGTCCTACACTCTGGTGCTCCACTTGTCACGATCTGGGTGCTCAACACTTTGGTCCTACGACTCTGGGTGCTCAACACTTTGGTCCTACGACTCTGGGTGCTCCACACTTTGACCCTACGACTCTAGAGGCCCAACGACTATCGGCAAAAGATTCTAGAGTACAACGAACTCGACTAACTGTAACCTGGCAGCCTTATTATAGATTTGTGTATACATTGTTGTAAATATTTATGATATACATATGTGTGTTATCAAAAGTTTACTTTATTCCTCGCGTGGCTAATCCAGAGATCAAACATAACCAAAAAAGGGGCTACTAAGATCTTGAAACAAACCCCTGACTGTGGATATATGAAATCTGTGTCATGTTTACCTATGCCTCTGTACAACCATTTCTACTTGGTCTGTAAAACAGATACACCCGAGGTGACAATAATTACAGAGCTTAATTGGCAACCCTCGAGTCTGTCTGCTACCTCCCTTCAGTGGTCCCGCAAGCTGGAGAGAAGACAGACCAATTGTTGACCAATCTTCTGCTCTCTGCCCAATAAACAGTAGGCTAAAGAACCTACCTCTTATTTCGACCTACTACAGAACAACACTGACATATGCATATGTTGTATGTACGGGACATGGTTGTATGATGAAAATACTGGTATCTGTAAAGTATAAATTGTGCATATATTGAATATCATACATATATTCTTCGGTCAACTGATTAGATTGTTACTATAATCCTTTCCTTTGGGGAAATTGAAATTGCTTATGAACGAACGAAACATTTTAATACCTCTCACCGATCAATAGCCACTTACGTCAAGACAATATACTGTCGATGTCTCGAAAACAGTTGTCACGTTATCAACTGCTTCTTTAATGTACTCTATCTGGTAAACTGTCTTGAGGACTGGCCAGGCGTTAGTCATGGTCGAAGTGACATACTGGCAAGTATAGAAGAAGCTAAAGACATCAGCTTGAGTGTATGTTGCAGTGGTTGTAATGGAGGCGGACAGTCTTAAGAACAGATACTCTCGATGCAGCCGTTACCGTATAAATATAGCACATTTCATTATAAATATAGTATAATCTATTATAAAAAATGCATGTAGTTTGTGAATGAGTTCTTGTTTAATCTGTACTTGTCCAACTATTTCGTGGTGTGACAAACTATGTCACGTTCATTCTGTGATATTAAGAATTCACTTGTGATTTTGTATTCCTGTCCCATTTTGTCGCATCGTTAGTCGTCCATAAAAAAAAATAGTAATAAAAAAATGGTTGAGGAATTTCCTACAACAGTCACGGCATCGTCTTGTTTTATGTCTTCATTTTTTATCTGTCCGTGTCCTGCAAGGTTCGGCCTTTCGTCTCGGAATGAAGCACAACACAAGGAAGCGAGGAATTAGATTCGCTGCTGCAAACACCATCGTCGTCGGCTCGAGACTGATGATGACATAATAGAAAATATCATGGACATGTGTATACTGAGAGACAAAAGCTCATAAGGCTGTACAATTTTGGAAATTCGCTCATCATTGCTCTTTCTGTGGATTTTGACCTTGTATCTCAAATTCATTTCCATGCCTTGGCATTAAAATATACCTGAATGTGTAACCTAAGAAAAAGTGGAGATTCGGTTTCACTGACCTCTAAATCCTAATTGCCAATATCCTTAGAAACTTTCATCTCTCATTAAAAACTGACTATCTTTTGTAAGATATTTACACCAGGTTGTCTAGTCTTCAGCTGCCTTGCCTGTGTCGTGTTTGTTCATGCTGTATAGTGTTTGGATATACCGTTCTACGTATCGTGTTACTTTACTGTTATTTTTGAATATTTCGATATATCCTGATTTACAGTGAATCATAATAAACTTGTTTTTATGAAGTTTAAAACCAATGCAAGTACTAGTCATATCACAGATGCTAAAGATTTATGTCTAGGTCTGTCGAATTCGTCAGGGAATCAATGGTATGTATCTACAATTTCATACAATTAATTAAAAGGTAGACAACATAGCACTTCTACAGGTCATCTCTTTCTTTTTACCCTAATTATATATTAACTCACCAATATAATGTATTACACTCATTAAGCTATTCATCTGATATTTGATGTAGAATCAAAATACGATCTTGAAAATCTAATTGTAACAAAATAAGCCAACAAACAAACAAAAAGCTGAAGGGATATATTTATTAAATTTATAATGACGGAATTACTGTCCTCGTTTTCGTTGATTCAAAGAGCATATTAACTCTCATGTCATAGGTTTGTTCAAGTATTAGTAAAACAACATGTACGAGTATGTACTTGTGCTATATGAAACTGCAAGAAGCACTGCGAAATTATTTTACTTTGTAAAGTTCAAATCACCTGCATGAGCAGATAATTAAACATTACCCCCTTCATGTTTCAGTGTGAAGATATGGTCTACAAAAAGTAATATTTCTGAAACAATTACACGTTTCATTCGAATACAAAGTTTTTTCTTGTTAGCATTGATTCACTTAGTCTCATATCATAATAATGTAAAGTACATGAATTTGTCATTTTATTGCATGTACTAATTATGAGGTGCTGCGGTAGTGAGAAAAAAATATTCATGTGATCATTTTAAAGATTTTATTGCGTTATCCTTACAAAAAAAAGTTTTCTAAAATAATATTATTGATTGTAGAAAACGGGAAGCTAAAATAACAGTAACAATGGTATTTTGACCAAGAGGGGAAGAAACTGTTTGCTATTTACGCATTTTCCAGTCTTAAACATAAATACTGCTTCCTAAAATTTGTGAATACAACCAGAGGATCAGTCATCTCAGAATAGATTTGAAAAGTCAAAGACGCCAAGATTGTATGCTCAATAAGGACTAATGGGGTCCATAGATGGACTTCTACCAGTTCTATGCAATGGCAATACAGCATATAACCAATCTTTTTATTGCTGTCAGGGAAAACAGGAGCTGCAAATTTTAAAAAAATGGGTGCCGATTGCCTTGGTAGACCAAACTTCCTGAAATTCCTGAAATACTTCTGCGCCAAAGGATTGATGTTGAAGAATAACATAGATGCTGGTACTGCACGATACCGCTAAATACGTACAGAAGGTTCTCACTGATTTTCTGCTCAATTTCTTATCGAATAAAAGTAAATATCAGCTTGTTCAATCTAGGATAAATATTCTATGCGTATCTTTATTCATGTCTATCACAATCATTGCCAGTCTTTTCTAGTAATTCTATTATTTACTTACATACCATTTTTTAACTGTATTGCTACGCCAGTGGGTCTTTGTCTCTGTGGCAAACAGGTGTTAACATGAAAAGGATGACCTGGTCATGTGTTAACATGAAAGGACCTGGGCAAACATGACGCAACTGGCTGTGAGCGGAGGAGCGGAGGAACAAGCCAAGGGGGAGACGGAGTTAGGTGCTGTTCCTGTGAAGACCTCGTGTGTGCCCTTGTG
>NC_051403.1:37759609-37799609 GCF_015228065.2 Penaeus monodon
AATTTGATTCACCAGAGATTTACGCAGCATGTTAGAGTTATATACATATGCTGCCAACACTTCAAAATGGCGTTTATCATGAGAGCTTGGTTGTAAGGAACAACTAATAACTACTCGCACTATTCTTGCAACCGATCTGTGTATACAATTACGTTTCCACAAATCCGAGGATACCCCAGCTTATTACTTCACGGTAGGAAACACTAAGTTTGTAATAGATATGGAAACTAGAATCAGAATAATCATATGTAATCAAACTAATTCATATGCTAACTTTCAAAAACGTGTACTGCTGGTTTTGATCTATGATTGGCTGGTAAGTACGGTTCTATACAGTACATATTTCATCTTGAATGTGTTTAGCTGAATAATGACGATTAAAATGGAAAAGACGAGTTTCTCACCTTCTCTGCCAGCAAGAGTTGTCGGGTTGTATATATAGTATTTACGACAGAACTAACACGAAGAAAAGGTTGCATGACATACATTTGATAGCTGGATATCAGTTTATGGAGCATGTTATGATATAATTGGTTGCATTTGGGTCATGAGTCCAATATTTCTGCAGTTGATATTTGATAAGGAATGAAACATTAAAAAGATGATGTGATGGTATTGCATAATAAAAATCATGACATTTTTGTTTGTCATATTTTCATAAATGACTTAATGCACAAATCAAAAGGCTTATCCGTGCTAGTATGGTGTTCAGCTGACACTGGTATACATGTCAAATAATGATAGATTTTTTGCAAAGAAAATATTGAAAAAAACGATAAAAGATAAACAGAAACATAATTTTGCACAAAACGAAGAACAGGTTTGTGGAGGTTTTACCTTTCAAGTGCAAGGATTTATACCTTTCCGCTGATGTGGCAATGTGATATTATTATCAGTTATTATACCAGACACTTTTGCAAAGACATCTATAAACAAAATGTTGCGTTCGTGTACGCAGCATATATATATATTGGCAGAACAAAGTTTAAGGGATCTAATTAGAATAGTGAAAGAAGTAAGCAAAAGAATAATGGAAGAAAAGGGTTAATTTTCAAACGCAGGTAGTTACAAGGTGACGAATATTTCAAGGACAAATCATACCCGAGGTCACTTCGGCACTATTATTTGCAGCCGTTGCGCAAACTCGCCCCTGGAGGTTGCCGTAGCTAAAATCTGCTCCCGATTTTCGTTTAAGAGAATACATACATACATACAAACATACATATATAATACTTGCATGAATACAGACATACATATATAATACTTGCATACATACATACATACGTACATACATACATACATTCATACATACATACATACATACATACATGCATATATCATATAACAAAACATACTTATATAATACTTGTGTACATACATACATACATACATACATACATACATACATACATATCTACATATATAATACTTGCATACATACATACAAACATGTACAACACTTACATACATACATACACACACACACACACACACACACACACACCACACACACACACACACACACACACACACACACACACACATACATATATACATACATGCATACATACATACATACATAGATGCATACATACATATGTACATATATAATACTTGCATACATACATACAAACATGTACAACACTTACATACATACATACCACACACACACAACAATACACACACACACACACACACACACACACACACACAACACCCCACACACACACCACACACACACAAAACAAAAATATTATTCTTTATATATTATATGATATTAAATATTTTTTTTGTGTGTTGTGTGTGTGTGTGTGTGTGTGGTGTGTGTGTGTGTGTGTGTTGTGTGTGTGTGTGTGTGTTGTATGTTGGTGTGTGTGGTGTATGTATGTATGTAAGTGTTGTACTGTTTGTATGTATGTATGCAAGTATTATATATGTACATATGTATGTATGTATGTATGTATGTATGTATGTATGTATGTATGTATATATGTATTTTGTGTGTGTGTGTGTGTGTGTGTGTGTGTGTGTGTGGTGTGTGTGTGTGTGTGTGTGTGTGTGTTTTGTGTGGTGTGTGTGTATGTATGTATGTAAGTGTTGTACATGTTTGTATGTATGTATGCAAGTATTATATATGTAGTATGTATGTATGTATGTATGTATTATGTATGTATGTATGCAAGTATTATATATGTATGTATGTATGCAGGTATGCAAGTATTAAATTATGTCATAGTACGTATGTATGTATGTATGCAAGTATTATATATTATGTCTGTATTCATGCAAGTATTATATATGTATGTTTGTATGTATGTATGTATTTCTCTTACGAAAATCGGGAGCAGATTTTAGCTACGGCAACTCCAGCGGCGAGTTTGCGCAACGGCTGCAAATAATAGTGCCGAAGTGACCTCGGGTATGTTTTGGGTCCTTGAAATATTCGTCACCTTGTAACTACCTGCGTTGAAAATTAATCCTTTCTTCCATTATTTTTTGCTTACTTCTTTCACTATTCTAATTAGATCCTTAAACTTTGTTCTGCCAATATATATATATGCTGCGTACACGAACGCAACTTTGTGTTTATAGATGTCTTTGAAAAAGTGTCTGGTATAATAACTGATAATAATATCACATTGCCACATCAGGGGAAAGGTATAAATCCTGCACTTAAAAGGTAAACCTCCACAAACCTGTTCCTCGTTGTGTGCAAAATTATGTTTCCTGTTTATCTTTCATCGTTTTTTTCAATATTTTCTTTGAAAATAATCTATCATTATTTGACATGTATACCCATGTCAGCTGAACACCATACTACACGGATAAGCCTTTTGATTTGTGCATTAATGTCATTTATGAAAATATGACAACAATTATGTCATGTTTATTATTATGCAATACCATCACATCATCTTTGTAATGTTTCATTCCTTATCAAATATCAACTGCAGAGTATTGGACTCATGACCTAAATGCAACCAATTATATCATAACATGCTCCATAAACTGATATCCAGCTATCAACTGTATGTCATGCAACCTTTTCTTCGTGTTAGTTCTGTCGTAAATACTATATATACAACCCGACAACTCTTGCTGGCAGAGAAGGTGGAAACTCGTCTTTTCCTTTTTAAATCGTCATTATTCAGCTAAACACATTCAAGATGAAATATGTACTGTATAGAACCGTACTTACCAGCCAATCATAGATCAAAAACCAGCAGTACACGTTTTTGAAAGTTAGCATATGAATTAGTTTGATTACATATGATTATTCTGATTCTAGTTTCCATATCTATTACAAACTTATGTTTCCCTCCCGTGAAGTAATAGCTGGGGTATCCTCGGATTTGTGGAAACGTAATTGTATACACAGATCGGTTGCAAGAATATGCGAGAAAGTTATTAGTTGTTCCTTACAACCAAGCTCTCATGATAACCCCATTTTGAATGTTGGCAGCATATGTATTAACTCTAACATGCTGCGTAAATCTCTGGTGAACAAATTGCGGCCAAAGAGGTTTTTTGAAGTCTGCCCCTGAAGTTTGCTACTTCGTGCATATGATTTCCTAAATATTACATAGGAAAAACTGGTAAGACTTTTGAGTAAACAACATAAACGTGATCTTAGGTAGGCAATGTATGCAGTAACTGTTTAATCAACTTACGAGACGAAGGCTTGCAACATAACGGGAAGCACAGTCAAATAAATTTATAAATTATCAAAATCGGGGAGTCATGGACCACCCTACTGTCATTATTGCCATTAGTAAGTAGAGGCTCCCCGGATTCTTTGACCCTGATCCTCTTCAGACCTGCTTCAGTGTTTGTTCCTACCTCATGTTTTTGTCCAGTTTTACTAACGTGGTGCTCTTTTACTCTAACGAAGTAATCTTGTCACATTAAAAACTAAATATTCTTGTATTTTGTCTACGCCTGATGATATATGCTTTGTGAATTCGGGAACGTATGCAGATTTCAAGTCTTTTTTCAAGAAAGTTGAACGTATAAGCAAAATGATATCAGGCTTACTGAGGTATATAGCAAGAAAAGTTATATAAAATGGGAGATATTAACAAATAAAAAGATTAAATCTATCATTTATCTCACAGTACATTTTCTTTTACTTTTTTTTATAGATTTTTGGTGATTTAAAACCCAAAGTTTGAACAAGTCAGACATTGATGCCACAAAATACCTTGATGTCAATACCGGTTAAAAAAAAGAAATATAGAAAGTGCGTATGTATATGTATATATAAAATTATATATAAAATATATATATATAATATATATATATATTATATGTATTTTTTGTGTAAAAATATATATACATATATATGTATATATGCACACACCACACATATATATACATATATACATATATATATATATAATATATATATATATATATATATAAATATATATATATTGTGTGTGTGGTGTGTGTGTGTGTGTGTGTGTGTGTGTGTGGTGCGTTTTGCGTGGGGCGTGTGGTGTGTGTGTGTGTGTGTGTGTGTGTGTGTGTGGTGTGTGTGTGTTGTGTGTGTGTTGCGTGTGTGTGTGTTTTGTGTTGGTGTTTTAGTTTTGCATATATATGTGAATTGTTGTTATATAAAAAATAATATATAAATAATAAATAATAAATATATATTATATATTTTATTATATAATATAATATATATATTGTATAATACATACATATACACATTGTACATACACACACATACGTACATACCATATATGTGATATACGTGTAGTGTACTATAATATATACCACAACCACATATTGTTGTATATATACAACATACCATATATAGACATACTATATATATTATATAATATTATATATTTTATATATATATATAACATACACCACACACACACATATGTTAATAATATATATATATATATATATTTATAATACTATATATATATAAAAAATATATATATATATTTATATATATGCATATACATACGTGTATTATATTATATATGTTTATAAATATATAAAGTATATATATAATATATATAATTATATATTATATATATAAGTAAATATTTATAATTATATACACACATATGTGTGTTTTGTGTATTTTTGATATTCATTATATTATGTACACATATTATGTACACATATATATGCATAAATCTAAACACACACACACAAAACATACAATATATATTATTAATGTTATTATATTATATATATAATATTGAAATTATAATATATATATATATATATTTTATATTTTATAAAAATATATGTATATATATATATATATATTTATATATAATATAAAATATATATATAATATATATATATAACCCAGTCGATCCCCCCTAACACAACATTTTTTATTGTAAAATATACATTGCAATGCTTTCCACAATTCGTAGGATAATTCTGAAACTCATTCTTAGCTAGCACCAAGAAACACTCATTATAAAACAGGCATTTCTGGAGATGTGGTGTCACGTTCTCCGAGCAACAACCCAGAAAACTGCTTGCTCAGCTCGCCCACCGGACGATGCTGCTGCGCGAAGCAATGCCGTTCACCCATTTCATTTCTGCTGCTGTTGCCATCAGCAAGATTGGCTGAACGCACCTCGGGCCACACGGCGATCAGCCCATGCCCAAGAGTATTAGCTCAAGGGAGCACTACTAGAGGATGTATGGTTCTTCGGGCAGAAGCACTGACTGCTTCGCAATATTTGTCAAGAACGAAGGTGCAGGCAGGTGTGGGTGTTACTGGTTAGCAAGACGAGAAAGTGTTTATAATTGCTTTCATACTCGCACCAAAACACAACCCGTGTATGCAGAGATGGCGGTACTCGAAAAATTGATGCAGAAATAATAAGCCAGAAAATAATACTGTTACGCCGACCGCCTCGTCTCTTTTGCTACCAAACAAGGCAGGCTAGGCAGCGGCGGGGCTATCCACAGGGTCGTGAACACTGAACAGCTCCAAGAGGCACCGAGCACCACAGCGTCCCAGAACACCACGAAGGAAACGCCAAGTGCCGAGGCAGGCACGAAATAACACAAATATTTTCTTTATTTACACAAGTATTTACCCGTACACTTTTCTATGGGCACAGTACAGGGGAAACACTGCACCTACAGCTTATAACAGGGCAACACAAATTATCAGGTCACAAGGGCACACACGAGGTCTTCACAGGAACAGCACCTAACTCCGTCTCCCCCTTGGCTTGTTCCTCGCTCCTCCGCTCACAGCCAGTTGCGTCATGTTTCCCCAGGTCCTTTCATTTTAACACATGACCAGGTCTCCTTTTCATGTTAAACACTGTTTCGACAGAGACAAAGACCCACTGGCGTAGCAATACGTTAAAAAGGGTATGTAAGTAAATAATAGAATTACTAGAAAAGACTGGCAATGATTGTGATAGACTGAAAAAAGATACCATAGAATATTTATCCTAGATTGAAAAAGCTGATATTTACTTTTATTCGATAAGAAATTGAGCAGAAAATCAGTGGAACCTTCTGTACTTATTTAGCGGTATCGTGCAGTACCAGCATCTTGTTATTCTTCAACATCAATCCTTTGGCGCAGAAGTTTTTTCGGGGAATTTCGGGAAAGTTTGGTCTCCCAAAGGGCAATCGGCACCCATTTTTTTAAATTTGCAGCTCCTGTTTTCCCTGACAGCAATAAAAAGATGGTTATATGCTGTATTGCCATTGCACTAGAACTGGTAGAAGTCCATCTATGGACCCCATTAGTCCTTATTGAGCATACAATTTTGGGGCGTCTTTGACTTTTTCAAACTATTCTGAGATGACTGATCCTCTGGTTGTATTTCAAAAATTTCAGGAAGCGGGTATTTATGTTTAAGACTGGAAAATGCGAAAATAGCAACAGTTTCTTCCCCTTTGGTCAAAATACCATTGTTACTGTTATTTTTAGCTTCCCGTTTTTCTACAATCAATAATATTATTTTAGAAAACTTTTTTTTGTAAGGATAACGAAATAAATCTTTAAAAATGATCACATGAATATTTTTTTTCCAACTACCGCAGCACCTCATAATTATACATGCAATAAAATGCCCAAATTCATGTACTTTACATATTATGATATGAGACTAAGTGAATAAATGCTAACAAGAAAAAACTTTGTATTCGAATGAACGTGTAATTGTTTCAGAAATATTACTTTTTGTAGACCATATCTTCACCACTGAAACATGAAGGGGGTAATTTTTTAATTATCTGCTCTTTCAGGTGATTTGAATTTTTACAAAGAAAAATAATTTCGCAGTGCTTCTTGCAGTTTCATATAGCACAAGTACATACTCGTACATGTTTTTTACTAATACTGAACCAACCTATGACATGAGAGTTAATATGCTCTTTGAATCAACGAAAACGAGGACAGTAATTCCGTCATTAAAAATTTAATAAATATATCCCTTCAGCTTTTTGTTTGTTTGTTGGCTTATTTTGTTACATTAGATTTTCAAGATCGTATTTTGATTCTACATCAAATATCAGAGAATAGCTTAATGAGTGTAATACATTATATTGGTGAGTTAATATTAATTAGGGTAAAAAGAAAGAGATACCTGTAGAAGTGCTATGTTGTCTACCATTTATTAATTTAATTTGTAGAAATATGATTGACCAAGCACCATTTGATTCCCTGACGAACTTCAGACAGGACCTATGAAATCTTTAGCATCTGTGATATTGTGATGACTTAGTACTTGCATTGGTTTTTAAAAACTTCATAAAAACAAGTTTATTATGATTCACTGTAAATCAGGATATATCAAAATATATCAAAATAACAGTAAAGTAACACGATACGTAGAAGGGTATCCAAATACTATACAGCATAAACAAACACGCACAGGCAAGGCAGCTGAAGACTAGAAAACCTGGTGTAAATATCTTACAAAAGATAGTCATTTTTAATGAGAGATGAAAGTTTCTAAGGTTATTGGCAATTAGGATTTAGGGGTCAGTGAAACCGAATCTCCACTTTTTCTTAGTTACACATTCAGGTATATTTTAATGCCAAGGCATGGAAATGAATTTGAGATACAAGGTCAAAATCCACAGAAAGAGCAATGATGAGCGAATTTCCAAAATTGTACAGCCTTTATGACTTTTGTCTCTCAGTAAAACACATGTCCATGATATTTTCTATTATGTCATCATCAGTCTCGAGCCGACGACGATGGTGTTTGCAGCAGCGAATCTAATCCCTCGCTTCCTTGTGTTGTGCTTCATTCCCGAGACGAAAGGCCGAACCTTGAAAGACACGGACAGATAAAAAATGAAGACATAAAACAAGACGATGCCGTGACTGTTGTGGGAAAATTTCCCTCAACCATTTTTTTTATTACTATTTTTTTTTATGGACGACTAACGATGCGACAAAATGGACAGGAATAAAAAATCAAAGTGAATTCTTATATCACGAATGAACGTGACATAGTTTGTCACACCACGAAATAGTTGGACAAGTACAGATTAAACAAGAACTCATTCACAAACTACATGCATATTTTAATAGATTATACTATATTTATAATGAAATGTGCTATATTTATAGGGTAACGGCTGCATCGAGAGTATCTTTTTCTTAAGACTGTCCGCCTCCATTACAACCACTGCAACATACACTCAAGCTGATGTCTTTAGCTTCTTCTATACTTGCCAGTAGCCCACTTCGACCATGACTAACGCCTGGCCAGTCCTCAAGACAGTTTACCAGATAGAGTACATTAAAGAAGCAGTTGATTACGTGACAACTGTTTTCGAGACATCGACAGTATTTGTCTTGACGTAAGTGGCTATTGATCGGTGAGAGGTATTAAAATTTTTTCGTTCGTTCATAAGCAATTTCAATTTCCCCAAAGGAAAGGATTATAGTAACAATCTAATCATTGACCGAAGAATTATGTATGATATTCAATATATGCACAATTTATACTTTACAGATACCAGTATTTTTCATCATACAACCATGTCCCGTACATACAACATATGCATATGTCAGTGTTGTTCTGTAGTAGGTCAAAATAAGAGGTAGGTTTCTTTAGCCTACTGTTTATTGGGCAGAGAGCAGAAGATTGGTCAAAAATTGGTCTGTCTTCTCTCCAGCTTGCGGGACCACTGAAGGGAGGTAGCAGACAGACTCGAGGGTTGCCAATTAAGCTCTGTAATTATTGTCACCTCGGTGTATCTGTTTTACAGACCAAGTAGAAAATGGTTGTACAGAGGCATAGGTAAACATGACACAGATTTCATATATCCACAGTCAGGGTTTTGTTTCAAGATCTTAGTAGCCCCTTTTTTGGTTATGTTTGATCTCTGGATTAGCCACGCGAGGAATAAAGTAAACTTTGATAACACACATAGTATATCATAATTATTTACAACAATGTATACACAAATCTATAATAAGGCTCCCAGGTTACAGTTAGTCGAGTTCGTTGTACTCTGAATCTTTTGCCGATAGTCGTTGGGCCTCTAGAGTCGTAGGGTCAAAGTGTGGAGCACCCAGAGTCGTAGGACCAAGTGTTGAGCACCCAGAGTCGTAGGACCAAAGTGTGGAGCACCCAGAGTCGTAGGGTCAAAGTGTTGAGCACCCAGAGTCGTAGGGTCAAAGTGTGGAGCCCCAGAGTCGTAGACCAAAGTGTGGAGCACCCAGAGTCGTAGGACCAAAGTGTGTGGCACCCAGAGTCGTAGGACCAAAGTGTGGAGCACCCAGAGTCGTAGGACCAAAGTGTTGAGCACCCAGAGTCGTAGGACCAAAGTGTTGAGCACCCAGAGTCGTAGGGTCAAAGTGTGGTGCACCCAGAGTCGTAGGACCCAAGTGTGGAGCACCCAGAGTCGTGGGCCCAAAAGGGTTTTGGCACCCAGAGTCGTGGGACCAAAGTGTTGAGCACCCAAGTCGTAGGACCAAAGTGTGGAGAACCCAAAGCAAAGTTATAAATAACTATGGATTAGCTGACCGGAGGATATGTAAAACGTTCCTATATGCCACGTAATGTAACTTTATATACAAAATTATTTTCATACAACACATAGAGTTATTTCATTAAATACGTTGTTATACAAGGTACATTTTTTTACACACTTTGCTATACAGAGAATACATTTCATTGAGTATATTTCATTACACACATTCTTATTACATACAGTACATTTCAGTACAAACGTTGTTTACAGAGTACCTTTCATTACAACTTTATATATAGAATCCATTTCGATACCATGTTTAATCCAGTGCATATTTCGTTATAGATATAAATATTGTATTATAGAACATTTATTATACGTAGAACTTATTTCGTTAGATATATAATTAATTTCTTTATAATACATTATATTTCGTTGATTTTTTAATTTAAATATACTTTCATTCCACTGTAAATATTTTATATTTCATTGTAAATGTATTCATTTCATTATGGGTATAATACTATAATCTTGCAAATAATATTTCAATGTAAACATGGGACAAATTTATCATGATTATAGTACATTTCATTAATAAAATATACATTTATTACATTTCATTGTAAAAATTTTACATTTCAGTGTTAATTTTTGCATTTTAATTTAAAAATACTTCATTTCATTGAAAAATTTTACATTTCACTGTACATTATAACATTTCATGGTGAATATATTACATTTTTGTTGAAAATATTGTGCAATTCATCACAAATATAACACATTCATCATATATATAAGGGATCTTCTGTACGCGTCATAAAAGTTAATTTCCCGGGTTAAGTTAATCCAAATCCACAGTACCTGCAGAGAAGATGCAAGACCCCACTACTAGGCGCACGATCTGCTGTTTTACATGAAAAAGCGGAAATCTGTGTAATGGCAATTTGCATTCACCTTCTGCAAATTTCATATTATCCGCTAATGTCGATAAGGAAACGTTACTACTGGAAAAAAAAATAACAAATAAATAAACACGCGCACGCGCTATCATTTATCATACCGATATATATCTGTGTCAAAATAAATAGAATTATGTAAATGGCTTCAATAGCCTATAAATATTATAGATAACCGAAATGAAGGTGTCAAACGAAATGAGATACTCGCATTATCAAATTTACATCCACGAGAGTTTTTTCCCAAAAGCTCTTTTTCGTGTGTGATCGAAGGGCACAAAGGGGGGGATTTTTTCAGTGTTGCTAGCAATGATTATGATAACAAACGTCCCGCGGTTTTGTAGATACTTAGTTTGAGGGAATCAGGAAATTTTTACTTTGAAATGTATAACCTAATCGTGATGTTATTAAAGATTTTCTTTTTATTCGATTATTACAAAAGCTGGGAGTGGTTTTCCAAATTGGAAATAACATTGCCCTTTCTGTGTCTGTAAACTCTGGAATTCTCTTTTGGGAATTTCCTTTCAATATTGAGAGTATATTTTCAATTTGAAAATCCCACAACTGATAAAAATATATATTAATGAATCTTCACAGACATCTTTGACATGAAATATCAGAATTTTCGTTATTGTTTATTATAATATTAATAGCAACTCATGACGTTGTTATGGGCATATCAATACATGCTTGGTGAGAGTAACTTGGCCTCTCAGCGCATGCGCAGGATTTAATCTAAGCTCAAAAGGAAGACGGGCCTGGAAGTGAATTAAAATTTAAACCTGCTTAAACTTAATGCTGGATTAACTTTTTTTTGCCCCGTATAGAAGACGCCTTTTAGTATAATTCATCATAGTATAGTACAATTTGTTTTAAATACTACAATTCATTAAAATATCAGGCTCCACAGCTGGCTTACCTAACACATTACGACACCAAGCTGAAGATCAAAAAAAAGAATCGGGCATACACATACCCAGATATCAGCCCGAAACCATCACATTATTACTCGGCTACCGATCTTCAAAAACACATAACACATGTTATGGGGACAACTGCGGCGACGGCTGTATCGACAATATCTATTGTTTAAAACTGTGTCCGCCTCCGTTTTTAACCCTGCAACATTACATCAAGTTGATGTCTTAAGCTCCATCACATACTTGCCAGTCTATGTAACTTGACCATGACGAACGTGCAATCCCCAAGACAGTTTACCAGAGTACATTACGGTTGATTTGCGTGACAACGCAAAAGTATATTGTCATGACGTTAATAGATATTAATCGATGAGTAGCAATAAAAGTTTTCGCTCGTTCACACTAATTTTATTTTCACCAAAGGAAAGAGTTATGGTAGGTCTCTGATTACTGATCGAAGAGTATATGTAAAACGTTTCCCGATATGCACACTGCTATGTATACTTTATACTTTTCAAATTATTTTCATAAAACCTATTTTGCCATATATATACTCTATGTAAAAATATATGTAAAACCGAAAAATCATAGATATAAAAATACATATTCATAAATACACATTTCATTGTAAGTACAGTATATTTCATTGTAAGTATAGTGCATTTCATTGTAAAAAGAGTACATTTCATTGTGTAAAGTACGTACATGTCATTGAAAGTATAATGCAATTCATCACGAATATAGTGCAATTCCATCAGTGAATGTGTGCATTTCATCATGAATATAGTGTAGTTCATCATAAATATTGTGCAAGTCATCATGAATACAGTGCAGTTCATCATGAATATGAACATTTCATTGTAAATATACTGCAATGCATCATGCATATACTGCAATCATCATGAGTATAGCACATATAAATGGGAAAAATAGTGCATTTCATTGTAAATATGTACATTCAATTATAAATACAATACATTTCATTGTAAACCGAGATTTTTTTGTAAATTCAGAACATTTCATTGTAAATTTAATACATTTCACGTTAAACATCATACATTTTATTGTAAATATAATACATTTCATAAAAAAAACTTTTCATTGTAAATATACATTCATAATTTTTTGGAACATTTCGCTGTAATATAGTACCTTTCTTTGTAATATAGCGAATTTCAGTATAAATTTTAGACATTTCATTGTAAATATAATACATTTCATTGTAAATTTGGTACATTCCATTGTAAATATGGTATCTTTTATTATATATGCTACATTTCATTGCAAATAGATTATAAAATTAGTACATTTATTTGTAAAATCATTACGTTTAAGTGTAAATTTAGTGCACTTCTTTGAAAATATAGTACTTTCATTGTAAAATGTTTTTTTAAATTTCCACTGTAATTTTAATAAAATTTCATTGTAATTTAGTAATCTTACTGTAAATAGTACATTTCATTGTAAATATAGTACATTTCATTGTATATATATAGTACATTTTATTATATATAAGTACATTTCCATTGAATTCAGTACAAATTCTAAAAAATTATGCATTTCATTGTAGACGTTTGCAAATTTTCAGAAATATAGTACAATTCATTATGAATAATAGTACTTTTATGTAAAATTTTAAAAAATTTCATTGTAAATTTAGAATTTTTTTTTGTAATATATGCATTTCATCATAAATATTTCGTATTTAACTTGAATATTTTATATTTCATTGTAAATATATTACACCTCACTTTAGATATTTTATTAGTATTTTAAATAATTCATTTCGTTTATATATAGCATAAAGCGTAGAAAATTTCATTGTGCCTATAATGAAATCACTGTAATTTTTGAAGAAATCATTAGAATTTTATTGCCCAAAAAATCATATTATAATGCAAATCATCATAAATTATGGTAAAAGTCTTCATAATTCTAGTAAAGTTCATTAAGAATTTAGTATATTTAATTGTAATGTTGCACATTTCATCAGAAATATAGTCGTTCATCTCAAATAAAAAATAATTCATCATAAATATACTAGCACTTTAATTGTAAATTTAGCTTATTTCACTGTAAATTTAGAGGATTTCATTGTAAATATTGCCATTTCCCTGTAAAAAATTTTGTTTTATTTCGTTTTTAATTTAGTAATTTTTACTGTGATATTGTAAAATTTCCTGTAATTTAGTACAATTCATTATATATGTACACAGATTATGAATAGAGTCCATTCCATTGTATAATAGTACAAATTCATTATACATTTATTCAATTCATGATAAATATAGCAGGGAATTTATGATAAATATAAATGTGTGTCCCTTATAATTACAATTCATTTTATAATTCGTATACAGATTTCATTATAAAATAATTACCCTTTTATTATTATTTCTACGGATTTTATTTTCACATACAGTACATTTTCTTGCATTTACATTCGATTTCGTTATACAAAGAGTATTAATGTGTTTTACATGTACATAACTGTTAATTTAGATGGAAAAAGTTTCAGTGTGATAAATCGGGCATAAGAGAAGCCCATTTCTCTATCAAATGCTACAGTTTCATTGTAAATATTTTTAATCTCTTATTGTCACATATTACGTTTCATTAACTATTTACAGTATAGATATAAAACATTTCATCGTAAATATAGTGTAAATAAATCATAAATTTTGTGCAAATCACCATCATTAGCGCTCATTAAATTTAGTACATTTGAATTGTAGATATTGTCAGTTCGTCATGGATATAGTACAAAATTTTATTGTTAATATAGTGTATTTCATTATAGATTTCTGCAATTTATCACAAATATACTACAGTCATATAAAACATAGTACAATTTCATTGTAATCTGAGTACAAGTCATTGTAAATATAGTATATTACATTCAACATAGCAATTTCCTTGAAAGATTGTACATTTTATAATAAATACAGTACATTTCATTATAAATGTAGTAAATTTAGTTGTAAATATAGTACATCTAATTTTAATTATAGTACATTTCATTGTAAATTGAGTGCATTTCATTGTAGATTGAGCACATTTTATTGTAAAGTGAATATATTTCATTCTAAATATAATACATTTAATTGTAAATATAGTATATTTCTTTGTACATATAGTACAATTCATTGTAAATATAGCACATTAATTATAAATATAGTGCACTTCATAGTTATTATAGTACATTCATTGCAAATACATTACATTTTATTGTAAATATAACTGTACTTCATTGCAAATACAATATATTTCATTGTGAATTTAAAATATTTCCTTTCGAATACATTACATTTCATTGAATATTTAGTACATTTCATTATAAATACAACACTTCATTATAGATATAGTACATTTTATTGTAAATGCAG
Source organism: Penaeus monodon (assembly GCF_015228065.2). Lineage (NCBI taxonomy): Eukaryota > Metazoa > Arthropoda > Malacostraca > Decapoda > Penaeidae > Penaeus > Penaeus monodon. Next base: position 37,774,814 of record NC_051403.1, read on the forward strand.
TGCATTTAATTGTATATATAGTACATTTCATTGAAAATAGAGTATTTTCGTATATAGTTATTTAATTGTTTTTATAATACATTTCATTATAAATATAATACATATTGTTACGCCGACCGCCTCGTCTCTCTGCTACCAACCACGGCAGGCTAGTAGAGGGCGTGCTATCCACAGGGTCGTGAACACTGAACAGCTCCAAGAGGCACCCAAACACCAAGTCGGCCGGGAACCGAGGCGGTGGGTTTGGCCCCCTTCCAGCCTGTCCGAGTTTTCCGCCTGTACCACTTCCTTAGCCTTAGGACATGCACTCGGATGTGACCATACTGCCACAGTCCTTGCAGCACTGCTGGAAAAGGCATCAGAATCCGTCCGGTTGAGAGGACGTGTTCTCCCTCCTCCGGACACCACTAAAGTCTGTGCCCCACCTTTTCCGCGCCCCAACACAGCCTTGGAAGCTCGGGCTCACCTTCCTCAATGTACCTTTCCACTTTAGCCTTCGGCCCCGGAGGTCATGCGGGCTGCACTGGCCTGCCTTGTTGCCTTCAGGAAGGGCCCCGAACTCAGGCCCTCGTCAGCCCCCACCTGCAGGTCCTCAGGTGTGCCTGCCCCGACTACATTTGCAGCTGCCTGGTCCCCAAACGTCAACAAAGAAATCGCGGCCAGGACCACAATCAAAATTTTTTCCGCACGCAGGTACCCTCCTTCCAGCGCCTCCACATCCTGCGCCAGCTGGGACAGTTTTCTCGCCACGCTCACGAGTCCGCTTCTTCAAGTGGCCCGATATACCTCGCCTGGTGGTGGTGCCCGAACGGCGTGTCAAAGCCTTCTGCCCCGCTGTGTAAGAGGCATGTTGGGATGGGGGCAGATCCCCCAACACTTCCCACTGCGGGGGCCCCTTTAAAGCTGTTACCAGCTGCAGGGCCTTTCCCCTTCCTGGCTCCAGCCCTGGGCAGAGCCAGCATTTCAATTGGCGACATATCCTCCCAGGCCACCTTTTCCCTGTACTCGCGGGTTCGCTTCACAGAAAGTCTGGAGGCCGAGGGGCTTCAGGGTGGAGAATGCTTGTCGTGAACTAACCCTCCGGGGGAGGAAGGGGTTAGGAAGGCAACGAGGCGGGTTGACCGGGTCCGAGGTTGCCGCCACCTATACCCAAGGGAGCGTTTCTGATGGGTCCCCAGCTCGCAGCGACCACTGGCTCCGACACGACCCTGCGAGGGCCCGGGGGGTTCCTGCCACGGGACCCCAGCAGACCCCGTAAACTGACACTCTGGCAATCTGTTGCCAGAACCTCGTCTGCCCTTTTCCCGCTTGCAACGTTTCTACCTCGTGACGCCCGCCTTCGCCTTCACTTCCTCCCTCAGGCCCCGAAACCCCGCCTTCAGAGTCTGCACCTCCCCATCAGTTCATCTTCACGGTTACAGCCTTGTCGGTGTACTGCTGAGTTTCCTCTTCACAATGCAAGATTCTCTGTAGCACCTCCAAAAAGTGGCAGACTGTTCCTCTGCCTTCCTTGCCTGCATCTCGGACGAGATGGTGCGCCTGCCCCGCGTCCCTCTGTGGGTGCTCTTCGGCCCTTTGCGCCATTTCCTCCCTCATACCGGCCAGCATGGCAGTGATCAGGTTCATCTGGCTCGGCTTCACCTAACTTTCCCTGCCTCAGTCATAGCCTCCCTCCCCATGGCTGCCGCCATCTTGGACGACATGATAAATCGGCGCGTCTCACTTTATCAATACCACGGTTCCCACTCCTGACACCATTTGTACGGGCTGACGCCTCTTACCCCCAACACCAAGACAGGCCAGGCAGGACGCGGCTATCCACAGGGTCCCCTGAACGCTGAACAGCTCTAGAGGCACCGAGCACCAAGCGTCCCAGAAAACCACAGGGGAAACGCCAAGTGGCAAGGCGGGCATGAATAAACACAAATGGGGCGTCTTCCTTATTTACACAAGTTTATTTACCGTAAATTTTCCTATGGCACAATGGGGGAATCCAGCATGTCATAGCACGATACAAACTTATAACCCCGGGCAAACAAAGTTTTATCAGGTCCAAAAGGGAACACACGAGGTCTTCACAGGAGCAGCACCAACTGCGTCTCCAGGCTTGTTCCTCCGCTCCCCCGCTACAGCCAGCTGCGTCGTTTGCCCAGGCCCTTCATGTTTAACCCCATGTTGCACAGAGACAAAGCCCACTGGCGTAGCAATAATATACCTATTTTTTCATAAACCTACTTTACATATTAGTTCACCGGGAAAAGAAAGTATACTTCATTACATACGTTGTCATATATAGATACTATACACACTTTATACATAACGTACTTACATTAGACATGTTATATATGAGTACAATTCTTAGACACGTTGGTTATACAGAGTACTTATATTGAGTAATTTCATTTCACACGTTATACCGTGAGACATTTATTACACACGGGTGGTAACATAGTTAGATTCATTATAATTTTAGTACGGTCCATTGTAAATATATGCATTCCAATGTAAAATGAAATTTCTCGCAGATAAATATTTGTAATTCGTAAATTTCATCGAAATACCCTACATTTCCTGTAAGCGTACATTGTGAATTCATTGTAAATACAGAACATTTCCCTCGAAATATAATAAATTTTTGCAAATACAATATGTTTTTATTGTAAATATAGCAAGTTTTTTGTAAATAGATTAAATCCATGAAAAACTTACTTTCATTTTAATATAATACAATCATTGTAATTTTAGTACATTTCTTGTAAATTGGTACATTTCCTTGTAAGTTAGTAAATTTCTTTTTAAATATGGATCACATCGCAATATAGCGCCCTTTCATTATAAATTAAAGTGATTTCATTGTAAATACATTACACTCATGTAAATATATTACTTTAATAAAAAAAAAATTTTATATATTTCATCGTAAATTTAGTACATTTCATTGTAATTTTGTTCATTTCATTGTAAAATAGTACATTTCATTGTAAATATAATATATTCATTGTAGATATCTAACTCTGTTGTAAATAAGCAAATTTCATTAAATGTTTGTACATTTCATTTTAAAGATAGTGATTAGTTGTAAATATATTACATTTCCTTTAATATATGGTACATTTTATCATTATATGTACTTTCTCTGTAACAGGGTAAAATGTCATCGTAAACATGGTACAATTCCTGTAATCTTAGTCATATTATTATATAATAAATTGTATTGTAAATATAGTACATTTCATTGTAAATGTGGTATGTGTCATGTAAATATAGTACAATTCATTGTGAATATAGTACATTCCATTAAAAAATTAGGACATTTATATATAAATTTGTACATATCATGTAAATGCAGTATATTTAATTGGAAATTGTAAAATATTTCATTGTAAATTTAGTACATTTCATTGTATATATGTACATATTTATGGTAATTGTACATTTTATTGTAAATCTAGTATATTTCATAATAATTATAGTATATTTCACGGTAAACATAGTAAATTTCATTGAAAATATAATACGTCATTGTAAAAAAAATTATACTTTTTGTAAAAATATAGTACTTTTCATCGTAAATGTCGTACATTTTATGGTAAATGTACATTTCATTGTAAATGTAGTAGACTTCATTGTAAATGTAATATATTTCATTGTACCTTTAGAACATCTTACTGTAAGCATAGTACATATCATTGTAAATATAGTACATATCATTGTAAACTTAGTACATTTCATTGTAAACATTGTACATTTCATTGTAAATATGGTACATTTCACTATAAATACTGTACATTTATTGTAAATCTAGTACATTTCATTGTAAGCATATTGCATTTCACTGTAAATATAGCAAATTTATTTAAATATAGTTCATTTAATTTTAAATATATTACACTTCACTTTAGATATTTTACATTTTATTGTAATTATATTAGATTTCACTATTTTTAAATTGTAATTATAGATATTGGGCAATTTTTCGCAAATATATTACATTTTATTGATATTGTGCAGTTCATCACAAATATAGTACAATTCATATATATGTATAAAGCACATTTCATTGTAATTTACTACATTTCATTGTAATTTACTACATTTCATTGTAAATATACATTTCATTGTAAATTTAGTATATATTATGTTAATATAAAGTAAATATTACATTGTAAATATTTTCTTATTTCAATTAAAACACTATATTTCATTGTAAATATATTACATTTCATTATAATATATATATCAAAGCCTTTTCAGATGTAGAACATTCCATTTAAATATAGTGCAAAGCATCGTAATTATAGTGGAAATCCTAATTAAGTGGAAATAATCATAATTATTGTAGAAAGACCATCATAATTAGATTGCAAATCATCATGATTATAGTCGAAATCATCATAATTCTACCACACTTCATTGAGAATTTAGTATATTTAATTTAAGAGGTTGTACACTTCGTCAATTAATTATAAATACAGTACATTTCACTGACAGTGTGTAATTCATTACAAGTATAGTACAATTCATCATAAATATATATAGTACATTTCATTGTGAATTTTGATTATTTCGTTGTAAATTTAGTTTATTTCCTTGTAAATATAGTGCATTTCATTATAATTCAGTATATTTCATTGTAAAGTTAGGACATTTCATTGTAAGTTTAGTGCATTTCATTATACATATATTGCATTTCATATTAGATATAGTGCATTTTATTGTAAATATATATTTCACTGTAAATATAATACATTTCATAGTGAATATAGTACATTTCATAGTAGATATAGTACATTTTATTGTACATGTAGTACACTTCATAATAATTATAGCGTGAATCATGATATAGTATGGGTTATTATAAATACAGCACATTTTATCATTCATACTACAGATTTCATCATACATACAGTACATTTTATTATTCTTACTACAGAGTTCATTATACATACAATTCATTTCATTGTCTGAATATTCGATTTCGTTATACAAAGAATATAATACGTTGTACATGTAGCATAGCTGTTAATTTAGACTGGGAAAACTAATAAGTAAAGCATAAGAGAAGCACTATTTCTTTATTAAATGCTATAATTTGAAAAAGCTATTGAATATATTGTTATAACTATGCATTCGACTGTAATGAATCATCCTCGTCCGTCAGGATCCTATCCACATATAAGATGAAGTCACACCGTTTATGAGTACAGTTTATCGCTGAAATAGCCTGACATAACAATAAATATGATTTTTCATATGGAATCTTTTGTTCTTTGGACTGCCTTCATTTTATTTACTATACAAGTGAAGGAGTTCATCCAGACTTACCTGTGAAGACGTGCCCAAGAGGAATTTTCGTCTGTGTCTCCGACTGCAAGTAAACACCGTCCTCTCCACCGTCACTCTTCTGGATGTTATACCTACCTATGTTAGCGTTACCACTACGGACTGTGAACCTTCACTGTTAGTCATACGGAAACTCTCAATATCAGGCTTCACAGATGGCTTACTCTACTCTACATACACTTATACCATATATCAGCCCGAAATCAACACCATTATTTACTCGGCTACCGGCATTGAAGAGCACGTAAACATACGTTGTAGGGACAACTGCGGCGACGGCTGTATCTACAGTATCTGTTGTTAAAACTGTGTCCGCCTCCATTACAGCCACTGCAACATACACTCAAGTTGATGTCTTCATGTGCCTACGACCATGACGAACGTCTGGCCAATCTTCAGGAGTTTACCAGACAGAGTACATTAAAGAAGCAGTTGATTACGTGACAATGGTTTCCGAGACATCAACATTATTTTGTCATGACGTTTATGGCTATTAATCGAGGAGTACCAATAAAATGTTTCACTCGTACATAAATAATTTCAATTTCCTCAAATGAAAGATAAAAACTATATGATTAGTTGAACGAGGAAAATATACAAAACTTTCCATATATGCACACTAGAATGTATACTTTATACTCGTACATATTCATCTCGCCGTACATAGTTATACATAGAGCACATTACTTTGAGTATATTTCATGGCAGACGTTGTTATGCATACATTTCATTACACATTCATAGAATACCTTTCGTTACACACGTACATAGAATACCGTTCATTACACTGAATACCTTTCATTACCAGGTACATAGCATACCTTTCATTATACACATTATAGATTACCTTTCATTACACACGTTATATGTAGAGTACATTTCGCTCCGCATGTTAAAATCTAGAATATATTTCGTTATAGATATAAAATATTGCATTATATGAACACTTCATTATGTATACAACATATTTCGTTGGTTATATAATACATCTTATTATAGATATATTACATTTCATTACATATATTACACTTCATTGTGGATATTACTTTTCATTGTAAATATTTTACATTTCACAGTAAACCTATTACATTTCATTGTAAATATCATATATATTATATTTCCAAGTAAATAAATTACATTTCATTTTACAGTACATCTAATTCTAAATATAGAACATTTCATTGCAAATACAGTGCAAATCAAAATATTCATAGTAAAATTAATAAAAAATAGTACATTTCATTGTAAATATAGTATAAATCCTATCCATAGTATAATTAATTGTAAATATTATGCAATTCATCACTAATATAGTGCAAGTCATTATAAATATAGTACAGTTCGTACTATATCTAAATAATGTAAAATTTAGTAAAATTCATACAATAGTAAAATTCTTTTAATGATTAGTACAATTAATTAAAAAGTGAGTACATTTCACTGTAAATGTTGTGCAATTCATCACAAATATAGTAAAATTCCAAATAAATATAGCAGAATTTGTTATGAATTTAGTACAATTCGTTATGAAATTAGTACAATTCGTTATGAAATTAGTACAATTAATTATAAATTTAGTAAAATGCGTTATGAATTTAGTACAAATAGTTATAAATTTAGTACAATTCATTATAAATAATAGTACACTTCATAGTAGATAAATAGTACATTTCAATAAAAAAATTGTATATTTTATTGTAAATATAGTACATATTGTAAATATAGTACATACTGTAAATATAGTACATATGGTAAATGTAGTACATATTGTAAATATAGTATATTCAATTGTAAATATAGTATATTTCATTGTAAATTTTGCGCATTTCATCGCAAATATAGCATATTTCAACGTAAATTTAGTGCATTTCATTGTAAACATGGTATATTTTATAGTAAACATGGTACATTTTATTGTAAACATGGTATATTTCATTGTAAATATAGAACATTTCATTGTAAATATAGTACAACTAATGATAAATGTAGTAAGCTTCATTATACATACAGTACATTAGATTTCGGTATACAAGGAATAATATATAAATTAATAAATAATTAGTAAATAAACAGCATAGCTCTTAAATGTACTATATTTACAATGATATGTACTCTATTTACAATATCTACTCTATTTACAATTATATATATACCTTATTTAGAATGATAGGTACTCTATTTACAATGAAATGTACTAAATTTACAATGAAATGTACTATATTTTACTAAATATTGAATTATAAATTAACATACTTTATATACTAAATATTAAAAATTACTATATTTTACTAAATTTACAATTAAATGTATTATATTTCCAATTAAATGTACTATATTTACAATGAAATGTACTGTAGTTACAATGAAATATACTATATGTTGACAATCAATGCACTGTATATTTATAATGGCTTGTACTAAATTTATAATTAATTATAATACATTTATAACATATTGTACTAAAAGCATGACGAATTGTGGTATATATGTGTTGGATTGTATTATATTTGTGATGAATGAAAAAGTGATGAAACTTTTAAATGAATTGAAATAATATTCAAATGAACTGTAGTAAATTTGAAACGAATTGTACTACTTTTATGATGAATTGTGCTATGTTTATAATTACAAATTTTTAATGAACTGTAATACGGACACAATGATTCTCAGGCTCCACAGCTAGCTTACCCTGCATATCACCAAGCTGAAGGTCAAAGAGAAGAATCGGGCATACTCTTATACCAGATATCAGCCCGAAATCAACACTATTATTTACACGGCTGTATATATATAGTATATTTCTTGTAAATATAGTAAATTTCTTGTAAATTTAGTACATTTCTTGAAAATATTGTAAATTTCTTGTAAATATAGTACATTTCTTATAAATATAGTACATTTCTTGTAAACATAGTTCATTTCTTGTGAATAGAGCACAATTCTTGTATAGTAAATTTCTTGTAAATATAGAGCATATTTCTTGTAAAGACAGTACATTTCATGTAAATAGAGTACATTTCTTGTAAATATAGTACATTTCTTGTAAACATAGTAAATTTCTTGACACATTTCACTGTAAACATGTCACATTCACTGTAAACATGTCACATTTCACTGTAAACACTGTAAATATTTCATGTAGCACTGTAAATGTTTTATATTTCACTGTAAATATTTTTCACTGTAAATATTTATAGTTCACTGTAAATACTTTATATTTCACTGTAAATATTTTATATTTCATTGTAATGAAATCTACTCAAAGAAGTGTACTCTATGTAGAACAACGTATGTAATGAAAAGTTCTCTAAAATATGTGTAATGAAAGATATTCTATGTAAGTATATAATTAAATGCACGCTATGTAAAACGCGTGTAATGAAATGTACTGTATGTATAATAACGTCTGTAATGAAATACAATGAATGTAATGTACTCTGTATAATGTGTGTAATGAAATGTACTCAATAAAATGTACTCCATTTATATAGTACAATTCGTCATAAAGTACATTTCGTTTCAAATTTAGTACAGTACATTTGAATATTATTACAGTTCATTTAAAAGTTAGTACAATTCACTTCACAGTTGGTACCATTTATTTGAAAGCTATTACAATTCACATAAAAGTTAGTACATTTCTTTATAAATATTGTGCAATTCATCACAAATATAGTGCAATCCACCATTTAGCACAATACTTTAGGATTTAGTACAATACGTTATAAATTTAGTATAATTCATTATAAATGTACAGTACATTTATTGCCAACATATAGTACATTTCATTGTAAATAATAAAAATTTCGCTGTAAATATAGTAAAATTAATTGTAAAATATAGAAATATTTATTGTAAATATAGTAAAAAAATTCATTGTAAATATAATGCATTTCATTGTAAATATAATGCATTTCATTGTAAATATAGTAAATTTCATTGTAAAATATAGTAAAATTCCTTCTAAATTTAATAAATTTCTTTGTAACATTTGAAAAATATAGGAGCATTTTTATATTTAGTATATAAGTACACCAATTTATAATGTTATTTTAGTAAAATACAGTACATTTCATTGTAAATCTAGTACATTTCATTGTATATCTAGTATATTTCATTGTAAATCTAGTACATTCATTGTAAATCTAGCACATTTCATTGTAAATCTAGTTCATTTCATTGTAAATATAGTAAATTTTATTGTAAATATAGTAAATGTCATTATATGGTAATTTCATTAAAAAAATAGAAAATTTTTTTTTTTAAATATGGAAAATTTCCATTGTAAAATATAGTATATTTTTTTTGGGGAATATAGAAAATTTTTCTTTTAAAATATAAAAACTTTTACAGTGAAAAAAAAACTTTTTCCCTCGATATATAAAATTTTTTACAATAAATGTAATATTTTACAATAAAATGTAAAATTTTAAATAATGAAGTGTATTATATCGTGTTAAATATAATCCCTTTTTTATGGGGGACAACGAAAATGACATAGATTTAAACATTTTAAAAAGCGAAATGTACTCTTATTTTAAGGTGTGAAATAAAAAGGTATTCTACTTAAAATGTAAAATTGAAATGAACGCTATGTGTAACGCGTGAAATTTGGGAAGGGATTGTGTGCATAAAAAGGGAGGAAATGCACTTAGGTTTTTGCTTAATTCGCATGAAATTTATAAAACGAGAAAAGGTTGTATGAAAAATATAGTATATAAAAGTATACATTACATAGGTGCATATGGGGAAACAAATTTACATATTTTCCTGGGTTCAATAATCGATTTTTTATTAAAAATTTTTTTTCCTTTTGGGGGAAACTAAAATTTTTTATAAACGGAAAACCCAATCGTAAATACCCCACTAACGTCAGGGCCCATTACTTTTGATTTTCTGGGAAAAACCGTTACCACTTTAATAAACTGCTTCTTTAATGAAATTGTCGGCAAAAGGGCTTGAGGATTGGCCAAGGGGTTAGTCATGTCGTATTTCACATATATGGGGCTTGTGTGGGGGAAAACTGAAGACATCAAATTAGTGTATGTAGGAGGGGTTGTAATGAAGGGGGGCCCAAGTTTTCAAAAGAAAAAACTGTCGATACAGCCGGGGGCATTAAAGTTGCCCCTACAACGTGTGTTACTTTGCTTTTCCCAATTCGGTAGCCGAGTAAATAATGGTGATGGTTTCGGGCTGAATCTGGTAAAAGTGTATACCGATTCTTCTTTTTTGATCTTCAACTGGGTGACATATGTGTAGAGTAAGCCAGCTGTGGACCTGATACTGAGAGACCTTTTCCATGAGAAACATGTAAGTTAGTAGTCCGTAGGGGGTAACGTAACAAGGTGGGCTAACATCCAGGAGATTTACGGTGAAAAGGACGGTGTTGACTTGCAGACGAGTATTTGCAAAGACACGGTAAAAAAATTCATCTTGAAAGTCTTCACAGGTAAGTTTGGCTGAAGTCCTTCACTTCAGAAAGTGAAGGAGGGCAACCCAAAAAAACAAATGACTCCATAGAAAAATATACTTTTTGTTAATCAGGCATTTCAGCAATAAACGTCTCATAAAGGGCATGTTTCATCATGTATGGATGATCGTAGGAAACGCGGCCATATAAAAGTGAAATCTACAGTTAAATCAAATTAAAAACATTTAGGGAAAAAGGGGGATTCATTCAGCCCATTCCCGTTATAAAAATATATTAAAGTAGCTTTTCCCAAAAATGTAGCATTTGATAAAGAAAAAATACTTTCTTTTGTCTTAATTATCACACTGAAAATTTTTTCCCATCTATATTAACATATATGGTACTGTTAAATACATTATATCTTTTTTAAAAGAAATCAATTAATCAAAAAAGTACTTTTACAAAATTTATTTAAATTTTTTTAAAAAAAATATATAAAATTAATAAATTTTTAAATTTGAACTTTTAATTTTTAATTTAAAAATATATTTTAAAAATATTTTTTTTACAAGAAATTCTATATTTAAAAAAGTACAATTTTGCAAGAAATGACTATATTTTCAAGAAATGTTAATTTTTTGCAAGAAATTAATTTTTTTTTTGGAAAAATATATTTTAAAAGAAACTACTATTTTTACAAGAAATATTCAATTTTTACAAGAAATGTACTATATTTACAAGAAATGACTATATTTACAAAAAATTACTGTTTTAACAAAAATGACTATTTTTTACAAAAATGTATATTTTACAGGAAATTTTTTTATATTTACAAGAATGTACTATATTTAAAAGAAAGTACTATGTTTAACAAAAAATATGCTTTAATTTCAAGAAAGTACAATTTACAAGATATTTGCTATTTTTACAAGAAATGTCTTTTTTAAAAGAAATGTACTATTTTTCCCAAGAAATGTCTATTTTAAAAGAAATGTACGTATTTCCAAAAAAATTTATTTTTTTACAAAAAATTTTATATATTCACAAGAAATGTTTTTTTATTTCAAGGAAATGACACAAAAAAGCACTATTTTTAAAAAAATGTACTATTTTTCACAAAAATGCACTATTTTAAGAAATTACTATATTTATTAGAAATGTATATATTTATTAAATGTTCTATTTTTCGAAATGCACTATGTTTAAAAGAAAGTAGTATTTCACAAAAAAATGTACTATATTAAAAGGAAATTACATATCACAAAAAGCACTATGTTTAAAAAAAATTTACTATATTTTTTTTAAAAAATGGACTATATTTAAACAAGAAATTTACTATATTACAAAAAATATACTACTTTTACAAGAAATGTAAAAAAATAAAAAAATGTACTTTTTTCTAAAAAAATATATATTTAAAAAGAAATATACTTTATTTAAAAGAAAATACTAATTTACTAGAAAATACTATATTTACAAAAAAATATTAAATTTTTACAAGAAAAAACTAATTACAAGAAATATAAAAATTTAAATGAATATACGCTTTGCAAGACAATTACTATTTTTATAAGAAATGACTATTTTCAAAAAATTACTAGTTTACAAATCTAAAATTGAATTTACTTAATTTACAGTTAAATGTCTTACTTTACCATTAAATTACTTTTTCATTAAATGTATTTTTTTCCTTAAAATGTATTTATAATTAGAGAAAATTATAATAATCAATGTACCATGTTTATAATTAAATGTACTATTTTAAAATTTAAATTACTGTATTAAAATTAAAGTACTGGTTTAAATTCAATGAATATTTATGATTATATATACTATATTTTACAATCTTTAATTTTTACAATCAAAGTACTTTATTAAAATCTAATGTACAAATTTAAAATTTTTAATTACAATTTTATCGTTAAATGATCAGATTCAAAAATAAATTTTACTTTTAGATGTAATCAATTTATAATTGAATGTATTTAATTTTCAATTAAATGTAATTTTTTTTAAAATGTACAATTTTTAAAAATTATTGTTAAATTTACTAAAATTACAAAATGCAAAAATTTTAATGAAATTTTTCTAAATAAAAAATGCAAATGTTAATACGTAAAACTTTTAAATTTTGAGAGTGAAAGAAAAGATACAGTGAAATGTAAAAATATCGTGAAATAGAAAAATTTTTTACAGGGGAAATGAAATATTTAAAAAATTTTTATTATTTTTTATAAAAAAAATATAATGTTTTTGTAATAAGGATTACATAGCCAAGGATTATGCTATGTATAAGCAGGCTTAAAGTGAATTTTATATCTACAACGAAATATATTCTATATATTAATATGTAATGAAATGCACGCTAGTAAAAAAAAAAAAACATACTATATTTTTCAATGAGATGTACTATATATAATTTTCTATTTACTGAAAGTACAATTTTAAAGAAAAATTTACTTTTTAAAACAAGAAATGTATTGTTTTATAAGAAATGTACCCTATTAGCAAGAAATGTACTAATTTACAAAAAAATGTTTCTATATTTACAAGGGGTACTAAATATATACAAGAAACATACATTATACAAGAAATGATTATATTTATGGGAATGTATTATTTTACAAGAAAATACTAAATTTACAAGAAATATAAAAATTTGCAAGAAAACATACTGTATATAAAAAAATTTATACTATCTTTAAAAGACATACAATTTTTTTTACAAGAAAATTTATTTTTCCAAGAATAACTTATCTACAAGAAATATACTATATTTGCAAGAAAGTACTATATTTAAAAAAAAATTTTACTATATTTACAAAAATTACAAAATTTACAATAGATGTACTAAAGTACAATTAAATGTACAAATTTTTCCCTTTAAAAACGTACTAAAATTAAAATTAAATGTTCTATACTTATTTAAATGTACATACTTGATATTAAATGTATATTTTCAATTAGTTTCTAAATTAAATTTTTGTACAAAATTAACTTTAAAATGTATAAATTAAAAATAAATGTACTAAATTTCCCGTTAAATTTATCAAATTTACAATGAAATGTTTTAAAATTTTTCGTTAAAATTTACAATTACAAAACTAAATTTGCATGGAAGGTACTAAATGTACAATAAAGAAGTACATTCCAATGAAATGTACTAAATTTAAAGATTTTAAAAATAATAATTTGCAATGAAAAAATTTCTAAAAAAATATGGAATGTGCTCGTTTACAGTGAAAAGCACTACATTTACAAGGAAATGTTTTTAAGTTTTTCAATGAAATGTATTAAATTTCAAGATATGTTCTTTATGTTTACAAAAGAAATGCACAAATTTACAAAATGTAATTTTGTTTACAGTGAAAAGCCTGTATATTTACAAAAATGTATAAATTTTCAATGAAATGTACTATTTTACAATAAAAGTATTGATGTTTTTAATGAAATTTTTGTACGTTTTCCGTGCTAACTGTTTGTTTACAATAAAAATGATTGTATGTTTACAATGCACTATAAACAATGGAGTACTATACTGATAATTAAATAAAATTTTAAAAATTAGATTCTATATTTACAGTGAAATATATTTACAAAAAATATATATATTTATATGAATGTACTTATTTACAATGAAATCCCACTAAATTTACAGTGAAATGTTTACAATGAAATTACTATATTTAAGTAAAGTTTAAAACTATATTTATGAATATTTACAATAAAACAAAATTAATTTAATGAAATTTAATTCTTTAAAATATATTATATTCAAGAATTGTAATATATTTAAAATAAAATGCAATATATTTATAATGAAGTGTATTATATAACCAACGAAATATTTTCAAAATGAAAGAAAAACCCACAATACAATAACTTTCAGAAAATCTAGTTTTTGTTTTTTGGGTTTTTTCTTCCATTGTATCGACGGAAAGTGTTTTGCTATTCAGTAAATGAAGTGTTCATATAATGCCTTTTTTTAATCTAAACAAAAATATACTGATATTACCATGTATGCAAATGTACCTATCATAAGTTGTAAAGAAAGGTTTCTTTTATAGTGTAATGAAAATATTCTTTTTAATGTGTAATGAAGGTACGCTATTTTAAAACCGGTCGAAAGACTCCATTTACATGTGTATGAAATGTAGCTTTTAAATTTTAATTTCCTGTAAATTTTTTATATTTTACGGAAATAGATTACATTTCACTGAAAAATTTTTTATATTTCATGAAAATATATTACATGTCATATGAATATAGTACATATAATTTTAAGTATAGAACTTTTCCCCTTTGTAAATAAATGGAAACACATATTCATAGTACAATTCATAAAATTTTTTAGGACGTTTATTGAAAAAATACGGTGCAATTAATCACAAATGATTACAATTCTTTATAGTACAATGCATTTTAAAATTTAGTACAATTCATCATAAAATAATAAAATTTCTTTTTTTAAATTTAGTAAAAAAATTTTAAAATTACAATTTTTTAAAAAGTTAATGCAATTCATTTTTTTTAAAATACTGAATTTTTAAAATTTCCTTATAAATGTATATATATTTTTCATGGTACAAATATAGTACATTTTTGTAAACATGGTGCATTTTATTGTAAGCATGGTGCATTTTTATTGAAAACATGGTGCATTTTTTGTAAACACAGTACATTTTTTTTTGTAAATGTATACATTTTATTGGAAATTAGTACATTTTATTGAAACATAGTAATTTCATTTAAAACATAGTAAATTTCATTGTAAACGTTTTCTAAATCGTTATGAATTAGTACAGTTCTTAAATAAATTCTTACATTCATTATAAAATATAGTACTTTGGGTAATATATGCACTTTCGGGTAAAAAAATATAGACATTTAATGGAAAAATATACATTTCCCGTGTAAAAATAGATATTCATTGTAAAATAGTACATTTCATTTTAAGATAGTAACTTCATTGTAAATATAGTAATTTATTGTAAAATTTGTACATTTCATTGTAAATATAGTACATTTCATTATAAAAGTGTTATTTCATTGTAAAAAAATGAATTCATTTTAAAAATCTATTATATGTATATAAGTAAAATTCTGATAAATATAGCAAATTTATTACATATGGAAATACATTTTAAATTGCGTAATTAGATTTCGTTATACAAATTTAAAATAAAGCATTTTTCATGTAAAATAGCTGTTTAAATTTGGGTGAGAAAAAATTTTTTCAAAAGTGATAGTTTAAAAAATAAGAGATGCATTTTTAAACTTTATTAAATGTACATTTTTTTGGGGGAAAAAACTTTGAAAATTTAGGCATTAAGCTTGGTGAATCACCCTTTTTCACTAATACGTTGTTGTAATTTTTTCCCACTGTAGATTCATTGTATAGCCGTGTCCCTTTGGATCAGGTCCTAGATGAATGCATCACGCAGTTCATATAGAGTTTAGCCAGCTTACTTATGAAGGGTTGTAAGATGAATTTTTGCCTTATTATTTTTATTTTATTGATTATAATATATATATATATATATATATTATTTATAATATAATATATATAAAATTATACATATATATATATATTAAAATATATATATTTTTAAAATTTTAAATATCTAGTATGTATGTATATAAATATATATATATATATATATATATATATATATATATATAAATATATATATATATATATGCGCACCATATATAATTTGTGGATCAAGGATATTTTTTGGGAAAGTTCATCCGCGAGGGGGGGGGGCCCGTTTTATTTATGCACTCAAAAACCCCACCCCAACACACCACGTATTATTTTAAATATATATATATATATATTTATAAATATATTTTTATATATATATAAATAATAATTTATATATATATATTTTCACTAATTTTGTATGTGTTATAACATAAAGTAGGGGGTAGTGTGTGTACACCATGTATAAATTTTATATAAGTTTATATCTGTATAACGTTATATGTACTTATATATGTATATATAGGTGCATATATTATAGATATATATGTTATTTTAAGTAATATAGGTATATTAGTATATATGGAAAATCTATATAAATATGTTTCCGGAGTATCAAAAAAAAGGTTAGTAAAATGGGATGAAAAGCAAAAAAAACCGATTACAAAAATGAAGTAAAACAGAAACCCCACCTCGCTGGTTAAAGGAAAATCGAAGGTAGAAAATACGACCTTTGTTTTTTCCCAATCCCCAAAAAATCAACAACAACGCGCGTGGTTCGTTGTCGTGTGGAAACATTAGTAGTGTCTATAAAATTTAAAAAATAATACACTATTCATTTTCAACTTTGTACGTTAAAAATTCCCCTTATTATATACATTTTTTTTAATATAATTTTTTAGTTTTCCCATTGCAAATTTTAAAAATTTATGTGCCAAAAAACCCCCGTGATTTTTTTTCCCGACACGTGTTTTTTGCCAGGGGGCGTGGCCATACGGCCGGGGGCCCATTTGTCAGTTTAGAAAAAATGGCCTCGGTGAAAAAACGAAAATTCCGTACTAAAAATGTGTATAGTTTTGCCAGGCATTAAAAATTTACGCAAAAAAGTAAAAGGAAACCCTAGTTTTGTTTTTGATATCTGGTGGTCAGGGTGTACAAGGGCGATCCCTGCAATGAAAAACAGTGTAGTGAGCCGGCCTACCGCGACTTGCACATTTTCAAGTGTAAAAAAAACTCTTTCGAGTGAAAAAAAAGAAAGCAAAAAAGGTGTAATTTCCAGCAGTCTTTTTATAAAAACACGTGGCAAACCAATAGCCCCCTGGCATAGAAAAAAATTTGTATTTATTAATTTTATCTTCTGAATTTTTTTACTATAAAATTTTTAAAAGACACTTTATGGGTATTGTGAAAAAAAACTATATGTGACGGGTCCCCTTTTTTTGCAGAGACGTAACTCTTTGGTGTGAAATTCTGGAAAAAAAAAAAATTTGGGTTTGACCTGGGAAAACGGTCGAAATAGGAATAAAAAATTTGGAAAAAAAAAAACCCAACAAAGGGAGGATCATCGAGGCGGGGGTATTTGACGGCTTGTGTGGGGGAAAACAAAAGAATTTTTTTTATGGAGGTTGAAAAACGTGACTTAAAACACATTGAAAAATCAAAAAAGAAAAGATAATGAACAGTCAGTAATTAAATGATTGCTGGAAGGTTTATGATTGCCTTCAATGAGGTTTTTAAGCACCTGAAGGTAATAAAATATAACTTTTTTTCCCCCCGACACCGGTGCCCCAAAAAGCACCGTCGAAGAAACTGGGGGACACTAAAGGAAAAGGTGCCACAGTGCGGGAGGAGGTCGTGCCTTTTGGGGGCAACCGGGCCCCAAAGCGGCCTTCCAGCTGCAGCACCAAAGGGGCCAAACAACGGATCCCCCTTTTTCTCCTGGCTGTGGTCGCCTTTCCTCAAGAGAAATAAAGGTAACCCCCTTGGGTCCAGGGGGCTAACTGAAAAAATTTTTTCCCATGGGGTAAATCCCCCAGGGGGGGGGGCCCGGGGGGCGGAGCCCCCCGATAGGTAAATCCCCAGATGGGGGGGGGGGGGGGAAAAACAGACCCCCCTTTAGGGTTAGGTAAGGTTGGGTTAGGTTAGTTTGAATCCCCGATGGGGGGGGGCCGGGGGGGGCGGGGGCATCGAAGGGGGGTTTAAAGTAAGGTTGCTTGGGTTTACAACGTTTTGTATAACATATGTATAAACGTGACTTCACAGCTTAAAAATGATGTGCTTTGCCGTTATAAGTTAAGTTAAGTTAAGAAGTTATTTACCACCCGGTATCTGCCAGGCTGGGAATCATGTTTACAGTTTTACATATTTTGCCCTTGTCAGTAGTTTTAACTGCTGTAGTTGTACAAGGTTAAAATAAAATATAAATCATACTCATAAAAAAAATTATTACATCATAGCTTTTGCCACTGTGTTTAAAAAAAACACGTTTTTGCATACGGGATTTATCACATAGTAAATTTAGGGTATAGTACGAGTAATCTTCCAATGTATCAGATAAAAATGAAATATTCCATATTCTTTATACTCAGTTAGGTGGTTAAAAAGGGTATCACATGACTTCCCGAGATATAGTGCTCAAGCGTTCGTTTGTTTTCTTCGTTTCAAGTCACATCTAGATTCATCGCACTTCTGCCCCGGGCAGTTCCCATAATTCGAAAACCAAACGTTTTTCTGGAAAAACCCGTCACACTGTTGGTTTGATTTCGGTGCCCCCTAGGAAGGGGTTGCCACCCTATACGATCGTGTGTTTGGTACAGTTTTCAGGCCTTTGGTGTTAATCAGATCTACTAGTTCTTCCTTTTATGAGAACTTTTCAATATATGTCAACCCTAGCAAGAGGCATCCCAAATCTATGTTCAAATTCCTTGCTGCAGGCTTCTTTCCCCAAATTTTTGTTACGGGGTCGTGTTTTGCTATCCCAACATGAGAGGTTCCATACAAACGAATTTTAAAATTTACGCTCGGTTTGCAAGGTTAGTTACGCTTAAGAAAATACAATTTCTTCATCGCCCCCTGCTTTGAAAGAATTTAGCGTCCGAAGAGCACTTTGAAGTCACAGAAAAATTCCCCAAAGGCCCCTGACTTGTTTTCCCGTTGCGGGTAACCTCCAGCCCTTTTGTGTAGTGGCCCATTTTTGTATTCCATATTAACTTGAGTTGTGAAACCCTTTTTTTGTAACAGCGCAAGCCAACCCAGTTTTTGTATCCAGACGTACGGATCCTGGCCCGTAACATCATATGCATCACACCCATAGTTTCTGTGTGTTCCTTACCGTTGCTAGCGAAATTTGTTTCAACACACTTTATGCACCCTTTTTTTTTTGTGTGACATGTAAGGTGCCGATAAATTTTAAATTTTTCCATGGTGGAATGGAGGACCTTTTGGTTTTTTAAAATTTGGGAACATTGAGTTTTTATAATGTTAAGGGAGATTTTTGTGTATAGAGGGCGCGCGGTGTGTGTTTTGTAGTTCTTGCGTGATTTTTTGTTTCATTTTTTTTGGAAATCTAAGATACGAGGTTCCCTCAGAGCTTTGACCCCAAAAATTGGAAAAAAATATTATTTTATCAGAAAGGATGGAAGTTTTTAAATTTGATCTCATGTTTACTACCTTGTGTTCTCGGGGGGCCCAGGTAAACCTCATAGCTTATTTTGCACTACCTCCAAAATACCTATTTGATTCTTACACTGAACAAGTGCAGGCATGTAGTCTACAAATGACCTTATAAAACCAATAAAACATCTAGCGAGCTTTAAAATTTATGCCATGTTCTTTCCGACAAGAACTTTCAAAGGTTTCAATCTCTCCCCGAGTTCTTCTTTAGAAGAGGACCGGGGCGCACATTTTCTGCAGCGAGTGTTCCGGAGTTTTCGGAAAATGGCGTTCCAGCCCTATATATATATATATATTTTAAAATATATATATATATATATATATATATAAATATATATATATTATAAATTTTTTTTTAAAAGTGGCCTTTTTTTAGGCTGAGTTTTTGGGCTGATTTTTAAAGATTCTTTCGTTGATTTTGCATTATTTCATTATATTTAAATGTATTTTAAGCCGTTTTACCCATAATTTTCCCTTTTATACTTCATGCCCTCCCCTACTATCGGGACTTATCAAAACAAAATTGCGGCTGAATATGGATTCCCCCAGCCAAAAAAGGTAACATCTGTAGTATACCTATAAACGTCAAAAAAACTCGTGAACGCGAAATACATTTTTAGAAAGAATTACCGATATATGTTATATGGTTTAAGGTATAATATAGTATTATATGTATATATGAACCAAAACACATATATATGTTAGGAGAGAGAGCTATAAATAAAAAAGAAAGGAAGAGCAAAATCCTCGAAACATCAAAAAATGAAAGGACTGAGCGTAAGAAAAATCGGGAAAAAAAAAATTTTCGTTGGAATTTATTTAGCAGGGGGCGGATGAGGGGCTCGTAGGGACAGACTTCGGAACATTTTTACAGTATGAAAAAAAATCCATACAGTAGTATAAATCATACAATGCATACTTTATATCAGAATAGCATTGAGGAAAGTATTGTAGTCGCTGAATAACCCGTACGAAACTTGCTCGAGCAATGATACTACTACATGTCTGGTTGGACCAACATAATATGGAGAGTAATTAGGCATATCAGGTCTGCGTTTAATTCGCTGTTCCTGACATACATACATATATTTTACATGAATTACTTGAACTTTGTCTTCTTGATATATGACTTACTTTGCTTTATTTTTAGTGTGAATCCAATTGTTTTTTTGTCTTTTCGGTATATCATTTCTCTTTTTTTAAGTAATTTGAAAAAAATCTCTTAGCTCTTACGGATAGTATGTCTCCATCCAATAAGAATAAGCACTTTTCACTTGTATATAGAAAAGGTTGAATGAGAAAGAATACCCTTTACAATCAAAGAGATGTATTGACCGGTTTTCGAAATATCTTCGTCAAAAAATATAATCGTTTCGATTATATCTTCGTCAGAAATACACGTATTTCAGACGAAGATCTAATCGGAACTAGTCATACATCTATTGTATTGTGAAGATATTCATTCTCCTTACCTCTTTCTACGTTTTTTTCAACTTGTTAAAAATCTTATGACTTGTTCTTACGTTACCATATTCTTTCTTAAAGGATGGGGCCCTGCTAAATACTTATGATAAGATATCTGGCTCATATACCGTGTTCTCATATCATACTTAGCCCACCGTATTTACCGAGTCTGACATCTCTTCATTAATAATGGAAATTGAGGCTTTTTGCAGCTAAGGAACGAATTATCTTCTCGAACGTCTTCAATGTAAAGTCTCCCTTAAGATAAGTAATTTGTAATGTAGGTTCTTCTGGTTGAATGAAGGCTGGGATTGTGGCCTCTGTGGCTGAAGAGGAGGAAACGTTCGACGAACTGCGTGAAGAAAGCCTATCGCCAGCTCTGGATTCTGGTTCCTTGGTGCTTCGCGGGGCGCATCGGGCATCTGTGGCTCCAAGCGTTATGCATGGTAAGGTGCGGAATCCTGGAGGAGTGCACGGTCCGGTTCTGGAATTTGAGGGTGTGCATGGCCCGTTGGAGGAGACGACGAAGCACAAGAGGCTGTCGCGGCCCCCGTGCGAGTCGCTTTGGGGTCTGGCTGAGGGGGTCCGTGGGGGGAGGCTTTCGTTTGCTTCGAAGGTCGGGTTGTCTTTTTCCTTCCTTGGGGGCCCTTCGCTACGAAAGCCTTCTCCATGTCCTGCAGAGAGCGACCTTTTGTCTCAGGGATAAAGCAGAAGACGACTATGGCGATGACCAGATTGACGGATCCGAACACCATCAGCGTTCGACCGAGGCCGAAGGTCGCTACGACCTCAAGAAACATGTAGTTTAACGCTGAAGGAGGAGGAGAAGTGGAAGAAGGTTATTATAGACCCCTGCCATGGACCTCACAGGGGTCGGAAGGAGTTCGCCGAGATAAGCCCACAGGATGGGACCAAGACCGATTGCGTAGGCCCCCACGTACACCAGCATGGCTGCCAAGGGCACCACGAAGCCTCGTCCACCTCCAGGAAGACAGTGGCGCCGGCGGCAGCCAGCGCCAGGGCCGATATCGTCGCTGACGCCCACTACACCGGCTTTCGGCCCAGGTGATCTAGGATGAAAGCTGACACTAACGTAGCGCCAAAACGATTTAAATTTCCGACGAACACTGTGCAGTAAAAGGGCATCCAGCTCTACTCCTGCGCTACCGAAACATGTAGACGGTGTAGCTGTAGACGGGGGCTTTCCCGCCGAGTTTCCCTAAAGACGAACAGAGCAATGATCAGTACCACGGGACGGATTTTTACGACCTCGGCGAAGCTCTTGTAACTGTTAGAAAATTAAAATCAGTAATGCTAGAATTATGCGATGATGCAAGAAAAAAAGCATTAAAATGCAGGAATAGAGAAAAACATCAAAAATAACTGCCTATTACCTGGTTCTTGACCTTGGACTGCTTGAGGGTCGTGGTGCTCCTGATGGCGTTCGAGTTCCTTCGTGACGTCGGCGCTGCGGCCCAACAGGACTCGCAAGGATCTCTCGGCGGCGTCGATCCTCTTCTTCCTCACCAGCCAATATGGAGACTGAATGAAGATAAATCAAATAAAAAAATTTCAACGGGAAAGAAATCTGGGAGAAAAGACAGAAAACATATATGTATAAGGTCATTGAGATAATGAGCAGGGTACATATCATGGCGACCCAGTAGACTAATGTTTTGTATATATATATATATATATATATATATTTTGATATATTATATATATAATATATTTATGTATATAATATATATATATATATATATATATATATTTGTGTGTGTGTGTGTGTGTTTTTTTAGTCATAATCTACTACTAGGCAATGGAATTTCTGTTGGTTTAACTACATGTGTATGAAGAGAAGTACGTGCAGGTTTGATAAGTAACCATTCTCTAGCCCAGACAATATGCAGGCACAGTGCTAAGTCTATTTTGAATCCGCCATATACTTAATATGGAGTGCAGATCAATGTGGCAGCTTCTCGGATTTGGGAATTAAGGAAGTCTGATATTACGGGGGGCCTAGAAACCCAACGAAAGGGGGGGGTCGCCACTCATGCGGTTGAAAAACGTAGGTGGAGGGTGACATATTCTAGTTCGAATGTAAATCATGTAATTCCAGAGTATATGCATTTTATCTATCAACGGAAACTGACTCTTTTTTTTCTCATTCTCATTCTCTCTCTCTCTCCCCTCTCTCCTCTCTCTCTCTCTCTCTCTCTCCTCCTCTCTCTCTCTTCTCTCTCTCTTCTCTCTCTCTCTCACTCACTCCCCACACCCCATTCACTCACTCACTCTCTCTCTCTTCCTTATGCGGTCGCTTACTTCAGGCACGAGGAGCATGAGCAAGACCAGTGGCACGAAGGGAGCGGCCGACACCGCCGTGGCCACGTCCAAGGCAGCAGGTAAGCCAGGACGTAGGAGAGCAGGATCCCACCCACAGCCCATCACCTCGGGCAAGGTCCCCGCCAAACCCCTGATCTCGACGGGACACAGCTCAGCGATCACGGTTGTACCATTGTGCTCAAAATGGACGTGCTGATCGCCAAGGCAGCTCGACACACATACAGCAGAGGGAGCCACGGCGTGTAGGCCTGTATGAGCCAGAAACCGGGCACGGGGCCCACATCGCCAGGAAACAGGAGCCCGAAAAGGGACCCACGTGTTCCGCCACGTTCCAGCCAAAGGACAAACCCCGATACCTACTATTAGGTTTAAGGACGCTGGAAACGTTGAAAAAAAAAGCGAAAACGTAAATAAAAAAAGGTAGAGCTAGATTTATATTTCATTCATTATTTCGAATATAAGCTTTGTTTAAAACTGTGGATCAAAATAATTCTCAAGTTATGGATAATAGATACTAACAAATTCTTGTAATTATATAAGTGCATGAAACATAGAATTCGATTTTCCATAATTACAGAAAAAAGACATACAGAGAGAGAGGTTTGGGGGTCGGGGGGGAAAAGAGAACGAGGGAGAGAGAGAGAGAGAGAGAGAGGAGGAGGAGAGAGAGAGAGAGAAGAGAGACGGAGAAGAGAGAGAGAGAGAGAGAGAGAGAGAGAGGGCATACTTAGTTAATAAAAGTCTAATAACAGACAAACAGATAAACACAACCTCACTCTAACACTACCTAACCAAGTGACGTCCTGAACCGTCACCGTGAACCTGCTTGAGTCCTCTTGCAACTTGGGCAACACAGCCGTCCACCCGCCTAGCATGCCGTTTAGAGTTGGCGTGCAAGCTACTATCAGGACACACAAGATCTAAGGAAAAAGATATTAAACTACAGTGAAATTTTGTGTTGCATTTACTTCCTAAAATGGTATAAAAATAAATAAAAACACGAAAACATAAAATTTAGTCGGGTATTCTTATCCCATCAAGATTTTTGGTATTGTCATCATTATCAACGATATCATTAT
>NC_051403.1:37804609-37809441 GCF_015228065.2 Penaeus monodon
GTCTGAATCAACAATGAGTGATTCAATTGTCACGGAAATTTTTTCCTGCTTATTGATTGAATATATAAAGAAATCAGGATACACTGCATTTTTTTATATTTTTTAAAAGTGTAAAGGTACTAGACGTACAAATGTTCTTTAAGACTTCATCCCACCGAAGCAAATACCAGTCTTTGACTTTGGGAACGGGGAAATTCTTTACCATATCTTTCCGCAACTGTAAGATTAACTTCAAATCTTACCACATGATGAACATTATTTGATGTCTTTTAAAAAAAAAACACAGAACTTTTTATGTGCCTTTACAATAAAAACTTATAACAAAAAATTTTTCGATGCGATTTCAAACAAATTAAATTTAATCCCGTCTCAGACTACGTTTTGGCTGGCAGATGTATCAGCCCATATCAAGGTAAAAGGCATAGACTTTGAAAAAAATTTTAAAAAAATATACTAAAGGGTGTATGCAAAAAGGGCAAACGTGAAAGCGGGGTGTATCAAGTTTGGGGGTTTTAAATGTTACAAAAAAGACACACACACACACAACACCCACACACACACACACACCACAAAATAAATATATATATATTTTATATATATATATATTTTAAAAATATTTAAAGATATAGATATTTTATTTTTATGTATGCACACACCCCAACCAAAAAAATATGTGTGTGTGTGTTTTATTTTATATACGCATCCATGGTTTAAATAATAATATATATATACTATGTTTATACACACACACCACCATACACCACACACACAAAAAACACCCACACACCAAAAAAAATATATATATATATAATATTATATATAAATATATTATATTAACACCACACATACATATGCATATTTTGCCATCACCGATGTTTTGACGAAATATTGGCACCATGTTGATATCATGTAGTTAATGGGTCCTTTATACTGGGGTGGCCCCATGATCTTTTTCCAAGGGAGTAGTTTTTTTATGTAATTATTGTTGGTGGTTCCTAAAAACTCATTATTACGATAGACTCATCTGTATCTCAGTCTGGCTTACCCAGTATATGCAAATCCGCGCGAGTGCCCGCACAGATCACCTGCAAATTCGAGTGTGTGTGTGCATTTTTTTACACACACATCGCCAGCGCACGCGCATAAGCACACGCGCAGATTTGCATATATTGGGAAGGGCAAACCTATATAAGGTAGTGGATGAGTCTATCGTAGATATGATGGTGGGGGTTGGAAAAACCCCCCACAGTGATTAACTAAACAATTACTCCCCCGGGGGAAAGGGTTATTACAGTGATTCCCGAGATTCAGATAGGATAGCAACATCGCCGGCCCAAAATCAAGGTCAATTGATAGTGCCCAGTATTACGCCATATCATCTTTGGACAGTCGCTCTGCACATTATCAAGTCCATGCAAATTCACGACGGGATTCCACAATGTCTCAAAGCTCTAGGATACAGTCTGTTGTGGACTTACCCGGAGTGAATGCAGACTGCTCTAATCTCTGGTGTCTTAGGTAGGTGGTCACGGATCTGTTTCAGAAGGATGTGGCCGAAAATCTTGTCTGGTATACTGAGCAGTGTGAAGATACGGTAATTACTACAGTTCCACTGATCCCCTTTCCATTTCCAGAGAGGGATGGCTACACCCCTCAACAGGTCAAGGGGGATGGAACCAGACTGTTAGATGGCAGTCAGAACTGTATTCAAGCCCCGAGCTATAGTTTCACCCCAGGGATATAACAGTTCAAAAAGAGATATCACATATGCCTGCAGTTCCCACCCTTTAGCCTAGAGATCGCCTCACTACCTCAGTTAGGTAGGAGTTCCTCGCGGGGGGGGGGGGGGGGGGGCCCGGCATAGGTCTGTGACACCACTTGCACCCAGAAAAACTGCTGGAGGGTCTACCTGGTACAGGTGATCAGAATACTCAGCCCAGCATTCAGAACCCCAACATGATCTGAGATGATTTGACATCCATTGAGCAGACTGCAGTCATCGGTGAGGAGTGCTTAGAGTTCAGTTTTCTCAGGCTTGGTAGGCAGGGTGAAGGCCATCAACCTCTTCAGAAAGGGGTTCCTGATGAACTGTTCCTTATCCCTTCTCAGCACCAAGGGAAAGGGGCAATCCCAATTACCATTCAGCCAAGCCATGGGGACACGCTTCAGTGGCCTTCAGTGTCCCCAAAGTGAGATGAAATTCTGCCTTCCCTTTGACATTCACCAATGGGTTTCTGCACTATGAAACAACCTAGAGTGGTCACTGGAGGGCGGGGATTTTTTGAAGTGGACCCGCAGGGTAGCCACAACCAGTCTATGGTCAGGGTCACAGAACTTGACACTCTGGGTAAACCCTGCAGTTCTATAGGATCCTCCAGCAAGTGCTGACAACAATATGGTCGATCTCCTTGGTCACAGTGCCCATGTCACTATACATCTTCAGCGATGCGAGTTGGAGCGCTGATACCTAAAGCCAGAAATCCTCAATCTCAGGACCTATTAAAGTCCCGGAGAAGGAGGCAAATATCTTGTAATCATATATGAAATGTGTATATTATCTATATCTATATACATATAATTTTATATATAATATAAAATTATATATATATATATATATTCATATATAAAATATATATATACTATATTCATATAAAAATTTTATATATTATATATATATATATATATATGTATGTTTTGTAGTAAGCAAAACACACCACATACATGCATTCTATCTGTATATATATGTATAATGCATATATGGGGTATATATATGTAAATACATACAACATATATACTTACACTTATAAATGTATGTGTTTATATGATATATATATAATATATAATATATATATTCACATACATACATACATATCTATTTTATGTATGTGTTGGTGTATTTTATAATGCATATAAATGTGTATATATTTATTTATATATATATATAGATATATTTATATATATAGATATATAAAAATATATATATAAATATAAATAATATATACAAATCATATATATATGTATATATATATTAATATATATAATATATATATATTTTATATGTATAAAATAAATGTTTATGTGGTATATATGTATATAAATAAAAGTATGAAATTGTATATATATAAAATTATATTATTATATATATATACACATATACAAATTTATATTTTTATATGAACAAATACACACGTGAACACCCATACGCACACACATTTCTTCTTGTGGCATTATTGTGCTTGTGTGTGTGTGTGTGTGGGGGTAGAGAGAGAGAGACGGAGAGATACACATATAAGGGTAGATTAATACGGCAGTAAAGAATCTCGTATGTATTTTGCAAACGTTTCGAAGTAAAAATAGAGGGGGAGGAGAGAGAGAAGGTGCGAAAGTTGTTAGAATGAGAAGGTCGAGTGAGTGCACTTGCGCGCGTGCGTGTGTATGTGTGTGTGTGAGAGAGAGAGAGAGGGAGGGAAGAGACAGAGCTAAAGATAGATATATACATTTAAATATATATGTTTTAATATATATAATATTTATATATATATATATATGTATATATATATATATATATATATATTATATAAAATTATATATATAAAGAGAGAGAGATACGCAGGCAGGGAGGAAGGAAGAGGGGAAGAGAGAGAGAGAAGAAGGGGGGAGAGAGAGAAAACAGAAACAGGGAAAGAAAGAGAGAGTGGCACAGCCTCCACCACTGAGCCACGCCACGTCCATGACACCACCGTGCCCCGATGGTGCGTAATTTCCTCCGCGCAGACGAGCACTTCCCATACCCCAAGCGAACAAGCCGTCTTCAAAACACCTCGAACGCCTACGCCTTGGCAGGGCTTTGTCGCGCTCATTCTGAGCTAGACAGGCTATCGGTCAGGTGGTTTGCACCTTTTGCTCTCTTACCTCGGTTCTGGTGCTCCGAATCATCGTTAGAAGCAAAGCCCGCCGTGAGTAAGCCTGCCGTTGGTAGTTTTGCTGTTTTGTGCGTTTAAGCATTTAAATGTTTTTTTTTGTTTAGGGGTTCCCCGTGTTTATGTTCGTGTTTTTTTCCTGTTGACATTTCGTAAACGTTTTCTTGTATGGGTTTTGCATTTCTTTTTATTATTTTTTTTTCCACGTTTTCGCTTTTTAAGTACGTATTCGTTTCGTTTAGTACATGTGTTAAGGGATTCGGTAATTGTTACCGAAGCGACGCTCCCTCAGGAGACTCCCAATATAGATTTTTTCATATATTTTCCTCTCCCCAATGATCTTGGGGGATGCGTGGGGAACCGGGGGTTGAAGAGGGAGTTGGGTAATGGTGGCACTGGATGTCAATAGGAACCTGCAGAAATCGAACAGAGTGATTTATGAAAAGTTAGAAAATCAATTTTTTTGAAAACTCGAGCCTAGTTTGTGTCCAGAAAACAAGCGCCAAACGATATGCGTAAAAGACTATTTAGGAAAAATGGGGGGTACAACCGTCAGTGCGGAGGGTACAGCTGATTTGCACTCACAAATAATAACTGTTTTGGGGAAATTTAAAGAACGCTCCGTACAGATTCGTAAGAAAAGCTCTGTGCGACCGACACATTGAGCAAGAAATCGGCCTGGTCACTGTAATGTTGCAAAATTTCCTGTACCTACCAATGAAAAAAATATTTATCAATAACACTGTAACGGTTTTTGATGATAAAATCGACACAATACAGACAAAATAATATTTAAAATAAAATCAAATTTTACCCCCCTGTCACTGACCACAGAAGTTTTTGAAGGTCCTTTTTTTCCCCTGGCAAAAGCTTTTAAGGGAAAAACTTTGAAAAAAAAACAAATGAAAAGTG
>NC_051403.1:37809541-37828350 GCF_015228065.2 Penaeus monodon
TTGTAAATATTACAATCTTTTATTTTCATTTTTAAAGTTTTTGAAATATCTTAGTAAATTCATTTCATTGTAAAAATAGAATTTCTTTTATATAAATTGTTTAGTTTACATTTCTTTGTAAGATAGTGCATTTATTTGTAATATAATACATTTCTTGAATATATGGACTTTATATTATATGCTACATTTCCGGAACAGGATAAGTCACGTAAACATGGTCATCACTGAATCTTAGTCAGTAATATATATAAATTATGTAAATATGTCATTCATGAATGTGGTATGTGTCAAGTAATAAGTAAAATTATTGTGAATAAATTTCCCATTAAAAATTAACATTTATATAAAAATTTTAGTACATTATCATTGTAATGCAGTATATTAAATTTGAAATGAAAATTTTTCTTTGAAATTAGCTTCATTGAATATTGTACATTTATGGAAATTGTACATTTTTTTAAATCTAGTATTTTCATAAAATTTATAGTATATTTCACGGTAAACATAGTAAATTTCATTGAAAATATAATACGTCATTGAAAAAAAAAATTTATACTTTTGTAAAATATAGAAACTTTTCATCGTAAATGTCGCCCATTTATGGTAATGTACATTCATTGTAAATGTAGTGGGACTTCATTGAAAATGTTTTTCATTGTACTTTAGAACATTTCTGTAAGCATATCATATCTTGTAATTAGTACATATCATTGTAACTTAGTACATTTCTTGAAAACATTGTACATTCATTGTAAATAGGTACATTTCACTATAAATACTGTACATTTATTGTAATCTAGTACATTTCATTGTAAGCATATTCTTTTCACTGTAAATATAGCAAATTATTTAAATATAGTTCATTAATTTTCATTAACATTTCCCTTTAGATTTTACATTTTATTGTAATTTATTAATTCACTAAGCATTTCATTGTAATTGAATTATAGATATTGGCAATTTTTCGCAAATATATTAAATTTTATTAATTGTCAGTTCATCAAAAATATAGTAAAATTCATATTATGATAAAGCCCATTTCATTGTAATTTACTACTTCATTGTAATTTATACATTCATTGTAATATACATTTCATTGTAAATTTAGTATTATTATGTTAATTAAAGTAATATTACATTGTAAATATTTCTTATTTCAATTAAAACATATATTTCATTGTAAAAAATTTTCATTCCATTAATTTTTTATAACATTGTAAATATATTTACTTTCATATAATATATATAAAGCCTTTCAGATGTGAAATTCCATTTTAAAATTTTAGTGCACAAGCATCGAAATTATAGTGGAAAATCCTAATTAAGTGGAAATAATCATAATTATTGTAGAAAGACCATCATAATTAGATTGCAAATCATCATGATTATAGTCCGAAATCATCATAATTCTACCACACTTCATTGAGAATTTAGTATATTTAATTTAAGAGGTTGTAACACTTCGTCAATTAATTATAAATACAGTACTTTTTCACTACAGTGTGTAATTCATTAAAAGTATAGTACAATTCATCAAAAATATATAGTACATTTCATTGTGAATTTTGATTATTTCGTTGTAAATTTAGTTTATTTCCTTGTAAATATAGTGCATTCATTAAAATTTCCCGTATATTCATTGAAAAGTTGGGACATTTCATTGAAGTTTAGTGCATTTCATTATACTATATTGCATTTCATATTAGATATAGTGCATTTCATTGAAAATATATTAATTTCATTGTAAATAAGATACATTACTCATAAATACAGTACATTCATTGAAAAATATAGTACATTCCATTGTATGTATACAATTTTATTGTAAATATATATTTCACTGTAAATATAATACATTTCATAGTGAATATAGTACATTTCATAGTAGATATAGTACATTTTATTGTACATGTTACACTTCATAAAAAATTATAGCGTGAATCATGATATAGTATGGGTTATTATAAATACAGCACATTTTATCATTCATACTACAGATTTCATCATACATACAGTACATTTTATTATTCTTACTACAGAGTTCATTATACATACAATTCATTTCATTGTCTGAATATTCGATTTCGTTATACAAAGAAAATAATACGTTGTACATGTAGCATAGCTGTTAATTTAGACTGGGAAAAACTAATAAGTAAAGCATAAGAGAAGCATATTTCTTTATTAAATGCTATAATTTGAAAAAGCTATTGAATAATTGTTATAACTATGCATTCGACTGTAATGAATCTCCTCGTCCGTCAGGATCCTATCCACATATAAGATGAAGTCACACCGTTAATGAGTACAGTTATCGCTGAAATACCCTGACATAACAATAATATGATTTTCATATGGAATCTTTTGTTCTTTGGACTGCCTTCATTTTTTTACTATACAGTGAAGGAGTTCATCCAGACTTACCTGTGAAGACGTGCCCAAGAGGAATTTCGTCTGTGTCTCCGACTGCAAGTAAACACCGTCCCCCACCGTCACTCTTCTGGATGTATCCCTACCTATGTTAGCGTTACCACTACGGACTGTGAACCTTCACTGTTAGTCATACGGAAACTCTCAATATCAGGCTTCACAGATGGCTTACTCTACTCTACATACACTTATACCATATATCAGCCCAAAAATCAACCCCATTATTTACTCGGCTACCGGCATTGAAAAGCACGTAAACATACGTTGTAGGGACAACTGCGGCGACGGCTGTATCTACAGTATCTGTTTTTAAACTGTGTCCGCCTCCATTACGCCACTGCAACATACACTCAAGTTGATGTCTTCATGTGCCTACGACCATGACGAACGCCTGGCCAATCTTCAGGAGTTTACCAGACAGAGTACATTAAAGAAGCAGTTTTATTACGTGACAATGGTTTTCCGAGACATCAACATTATTTTGTCATGAAAGTTTATGGCTATTAAACGAGGAGTACCAATAAAATGTTTCACTCGTAAAATAATAATTCAATTTCTCAAAGAAAGATTAAAAACTAATTTTGATTATTGAACGAGGAAAATATACAAAACTTTCCATATATGCACACTAGAATGTATACTTTATACTCGTACATATTCATCTCGGCCGTACATAGTTATACATAGAGCACATTACTTTGAGTAAAATTTCATGGCAGACGTGTTATGCATACATTTCATTAACATTATAGAATACCTTTCGTTTAACCCCGTACATAGAATACCGTTCATTACACTGAATACCTTTCATTACCAGGTACATAGCATACCTTTCTTATACACATTATAGATTAAACCCTTTCATTACACACGTTATATGTAGAGTACATTTCCTCCGCATGTTAAAATCTAGAATATATTTCGTTATAGATATAAAATATTGCATTATATGAACACTTCATTTTGTATACAACATATTTCGTTGGTTATCAAAAACATCTTATTATAGATATATTACATTTCATTACATATATTACACTTCATTGTGGATATTACTTTTCTTGTAAATATTTTACATTTCACAGTAAACCTATTACATTTCATTGTAAATATCATATATATTATATTTTCCAAGTAAATAAATTACATTTCAAATTTTTCAGTACATTTTAATTCTAAAATAGAAACATTTCATTGCAAATACAGTGAAATCAAATATTCATAGTAAAATTAATAAAAAATAGTACATTTATTGTAAATATAGTATAAATCCTATCCATAGTATATTAATTTTAAAAATTATGCAATTCACACTAAAATAGGGGCAAGTCATTATAAATATAGTACAGTTCGTTACTATATCTAAATAATGTAAAATTTAGTAAAATTCATACAATAGTAAAATTCTTTTTAAAGATTAGTACCCAAATTTAAATTAAAAAGTGAAATACATTTCACTGTAAATGTTGTGCAATTCATCACAAATATAGTAAATTCCAAATAAATATAGCAGAATTTGTTATGAATTTAGTACAATTCGTTATGAAATTAGTACAATTCCCTTATTGAAATTAGTACAATTAATTATAAATTTAGTAAAAAGCGTTATGAATTTAGTACAAATAGTTATAAATTTAGTACAATTCATTATAAATAATAGTACACTTCATAGTAGATAAATAGTACATTTCAATAAAAAATTGTATATTTTATTGTAAATATAGTACATATTGTAAATATAGTACATACTGTAAATATAGTACTATGGTAAATGTAGGGACATATTGTAAATATAGTATATTCAATTGTAAATATAGTAATTTCATTGTAAATTTTGCGCATTCATCGCAAATATAGCAAATTTTTAACGTAAATTTAGTGCATTTCATTGTAAACATGGTATATTTTATAGTAACATGGGAATTTATTGTAAACTGGTATATTCATTGTAAATATAGAACATTTCATTGTAAATATAGTAAAACTAATGATAAATGTAGTAAGCTTCATTATACATACAGTACATTAGATTTCGGTATACAAGGAATAATATATAAATTAATAAATAATAGTAAAAAAACAGCATAGCTCTTAAATGTACTATTTTACAATGATATTACTCTATTTACAATATCTACTCTATTTAAAATTTTATATATATACCCTTATTTAGAATGATAGGTACTCTATTTACAATGAAAGTACTAAATTTTACAATGAAATGTACTATATTTTACTAAATATTAAATTAAAAATTTAACATACTTTATATATTTAAATATTAAAAATTATATATTTTACTAAATTTACAATTAAATGTATATATTTCCAATGAAATGTACTATATTTCCAATGAAATGTACTATATTTACAATTAATGTACAATGTTTATAATTAAATGTACTATATTTACAATGAATGTACTGTAGTTACAATGAAATATACTATATGTTGACAATCAATGCACTGTATATTATAATGGCTTGTACTAAATTTATAATTAATTATAATACATTTAAAACATATTGTACTAAAAGCATGACAAATTTGGGGTATATATGTGTTGGTTTGTTTTATTTTTGTGATGAATGAAAAAGTGATGAAACTTTTAAATTAAATTAAAATTTAATATTCAAATAAACTGTAGTAAATTTGAAACGAATTGTACTACTTTTATGATGAATTGTGCTATGTTTATAATTACAAATTTTTAATGAACTGTAATACGGACACAATGATTCTCAGGTTTCCACAGCTAGCTTCCCCTGCATACACCAAGCTAAAGGGTCAAAGAGAAGAATCGGGCATACTTTATACCAGATATCAGCCCGAAATCAACACTATTATTTACAAAGGCTGTATATTATAGTATATTTTTTGTAAATATAGTAAATTTCTTGTAAATTTAGTACATTTTTTGAAAATATTGTAAAATTTTTTGTAAATATAGTGCTTTCTTGTAAATTTTGTACATTTCTTGAAAATATAGTGCATTTTTGTGAATATAGTACATTTCCTTTAATAAAAAAACATTTTTGTGAATTGTACATTTCCTTGATAAATAATTTATTTTGAATAAAAGTACATTTCTTGTAAACATAGTTCATTTCTTGTGAAAAGAGCACAATTCTTGTATAGTAAATTTCTTGTAAATATAGAGCATATTTCTTGTAAAGACAGTACATTTCATGTAAATACAGTACAATTCTTGTAAATACAGCACATTTCTTTTTAAATATAGTACATTTCTTGTAAATATATACGTCTGTAAATATATACGTCTCGTAAATAGTACATTTCTTGTAAATATAGTACATTTCTTGTAAACATAGCAAATATCTTGACACATTTCACTGTAAAACAGTCACATTCACTGTAAACATGTCACATTTCACTGTAAACATGTCACATTTCACTGTTTAAAACCCCTGTAAATATTTCATGTAGCACTGTAATGTTTTATATTTCACTGTAAATATTTTTCACTGTAAATATTTATGTTCACTGTAAATACTTTATATTTTACTGTAAATGGTTTATATTCACTGTAAATATTTGATATTTTACCGTAAATATTTGATATTTCACTGTAAATATTTTATATTCATTTTAATGAAATCTACTCAAAGAAGTGTACTCTATGTAGAACAACGTATGTAAAGAAAAGTTCTCTAAAATATGTGTAATGAAAGATATTCTATGGGAAGTATATAATTAAATGCACGCTATGTAAAACGCGTGTAATGAAAGTACTGTATGTATAATACGTCTGTAATGAAATACAATGAAATGTAATGTACTCTGTATAATTGTGTATGAAAGGGTACTCATAAAATGTACTCCATTTATATAGTACAATCGTCAAAAGTACATTTCGTTTCAAATTTTAGTACAGTACTTTTGAATTTATTATTACAGTTCATTTAAAAGTTAGTACAATTCATTCACAGTTGGTACCATTTATTTGAAAGGCAAATTACCAATTCACAAAAAAGGGTTAGTACTTTTTCTTTATAAATATTGTGCAATTCATCACAAAATATAGTGCAATCCACCATTTAGCCCCAAAAACTTTAGGATTTAGTACAATACGTTATAAATTTAGTATATTCATTATAAATGTACAGTACATTTATTGCCACCCCTATAGTACATTTCATTTAAATAATAAAAATTTCGCTGTAAATATAGTACATTTCATTCAAAAATTTATACATTCATTATAACATACAGTACACTCGACATTTCCCTTGTAAATCTATTACATTTCATTGTAAATAAGTACAATGAAATATAATACAGTAAGCAATTTTAGTAAAATTAATTGTAAATATAGAAATATTTTATTGTTAAAATATAGTTAAAATTCATTGTAAATAATGCATTTCTTGTAAATATAATGCATTTTATTGTAAATATAGTAAATTTCATGTAAATATAGTAAAAATCCTTCTAAATTTAATAAATTTTCTTTGTAAATTTGGAAAATATAGGAGCATTTTTATATTTAGTATATTAAGTACACCAATTTATAATGTTATATTTAGTAAAATTAGTACAGTTCATTGTAAATTGAACATTTCATTGTAAATATATAAATTTTTATGTAACTAGTACTTCCCTTGTAATCTAAAACATTTCATGTAAATCTAGTACATTCATTGTAAATCTAGTACATTTCATTGTAAATCTAGTACATTCATTGAAAACTAGTACTTTCTTTTGAAAATCTGACATTTCATTGAAATCTAGTTCATTTCTTTTTTAAAAAATAGAAAATTTTTATTGTAAATATAAAAGGGCATTAAATGGAAAAATTTATTAAAAAAATAGTTTTTTTTTTTTTTATTATAGGGAAAAATTCCTTTGTAATATGGGTATATTTTTTTTGTGAAAAAGGAAAATTTTCATTGAAAA
The DNA here is from genome assembly GCF_015228065.2 of Penaeus monodon. Taxonomy (NCBI): domain Eukaryota; kingdom Metazoa; phylum Arthropoda; class Malacostraca; order Decapoda; family Penaeidae; genus Penaeus; species Penaeus monodon. The sequence goes on from NC_051403.1 coordinate 37,816,889, forward strand.
TTGAAAAAATTTTTAAACAGTGAAATAAAAAAATTTACATCGATAATAAAAAAATTTAAAAATGAAAGGAAATATTTTTTAAAAAATTTAAAAATTTTTTTTTTTAAAAAAAATATTTAAATTAAAGGGTGTATTATATCGTTTTTCATATAATGCAATGTTTTATGTGTACAACGAAATTTTGACATAGTATTAAAAGGTACGCGAAAAAACCCCTTATATAAAATGTGGAAATAAAAGGGGTATTCTACTTACATGTAAAATGAAATGAACGCTAGGGTGTAACGGGGTGTAATGGAATGTTTTGGGGCCCATAAAAAACGTGGGAAATCCCTTTATGTTTTTTTTTTTCTTAATATCGCATGAAATTTTAATACGAGATGGGTTTGTATAAAAAAATACAAAGTAAAAATTAAAGTATACTTTACATATGTATATGTGGAACTTTTTACATATTTTTCCCGGTCAACTAATCAGATATTTATTAAAAATTTTTTCCCTTTTGGGGGAAACTAAAATTTAAATTTATAAACCCGGACACCAATCGATCAATAGCCCCAAAAGGTTCAGGGCATTATACTGTTGATTTTCCGGAAACCTTTATCACTTAACCCAACTGCTTTTTTAATGTACTCTGTCTGCTAACTGTTTTGGGGTTTGGGCCCCAAGCTTTAAAGCCCTTGCCCGTAGTCAAAATTTTATAGGGGGTGTTTTTGGGAACTGAAACATAAAATTTAAAGTGTTGTACCCGTGGTTGAAATGAAGGCGGACACATTTTTTAAACGAAAAAAACTGCCCCCGATACAGCCGGGCATATTTTTCCCCTACAACGGGGTTTTAACTTCCCTTTTCCCAATATGGGTTACCCCGGAGTAAATAAGGGTGTGGTTTGGGGCCCTGATATCTGGATGTGTATACCCATTCTTCTTTTTGATCTTAAAAACTGGGGTGACAAAATGGGGTAAGTAAGCCAGCTGTGGAGCCTGATACTGAGAAAAACCTTTTCCATATAAGTAACAGTGAAAAGTTACGTGGGCCCCGTAGTGGTAACGCAAACATGGGTTGGGCATAACATCCAGGAGATTTACGGGGGAAAAGGACGGTGTTGACTTGCAGACGATTTATTTGTAAAAGCCCAGGGATGAAAATTAAATTTTGACAAGTTTTTCACGGGTTTAATTTGGCTAAAAGTCCTTCACTTTTGCAGCAAGTGAAGGGGGGGGGCAGTCCGGAAAAACAAAAGACCCATATGAAAAATCATATTTATTTTTTGGGATCAGGCTATTTCAGCAATAAACGGGTACCATAACGGAAATGATTTCATCTTTGTATGGATTTTGATCGGGGGAAACGGGCCCCTTATAATTAAACTTACAGTTGAAAATTACAACATTTAGGGAAAAAGGGGGGTTTCATCTCAGCCCTTGCCTAGTTATAACAATATATTAAAGTTTTTTCCAAAAAATGTAGATTTGTAAAAAAATAAAAATTCTCTTTGTCTTAATTATCAAAATGAAATTTTTTTTCCCACTCTATATTAACAAAAATGGTACATGTTTTAAAAACATTATTTCTTTGTATAACGAAAACTAAAGTACATGCAATAAAAAAGTACTGTATGTACAATTAAACTTATTAAAAATTTATCATAAAAAATAAATATATACAATTAATGTAAGGGGGGTTTTAACCTATTTTAAAAATTTTTTAATTTTGCAATAAAAACACTTATTTTACAATGAAAAATTCTATTTTTTTCAAGAAAAAACCATATTTTCAAGAAAAGTACCCAATTTTTTTAAAAAAAGCCCATATTTTTCCCAAAAAATTTTTTTTTGCCAAAAAATGTGTTTTTTTTTTTTTTCAAGAAAAAGCAATATATTTACAAAAAACTTTCTATTTTTTTAAAAAAATATTTAAAATTTACCAAAAAATTACTATATTTCCAAGAAAATTTCTTATTTTCAAGGGAAAAGCTGTATTAACAAAAATGTCCCAAAATTTTCAGAAAAAGTACTTATTTACAGGAAAATTTTTTTATTTACAAGAAATGTTTAAAATATATTTACAAAAATGTACTAGGGTTTAAAAAGAATATCCCATATTTAAAAAGAAATGTACAAAAATTTACAAGAATTTTCTATGTTTTCAAAAAAATGTCTATGTTTTAAAAAAAATGTACTAAAATTTTTCCAAAAAATGTACTATATTTAAAAAGAAATGTAAGGGATTTCCCCAAAAATTTACTATGTTTACAAGAAAAGTACTATATTCACAAGAAAGTTTTTATTCAAGGAAATGAAAACAAAAATGCACTATATTTATAAAAAAAATGTATATTTCCAAAAATTTCACTATATTTTAAAATGTATATATTTTTTAAAAAAGGGAATATATTTATTAGGGGAAAGTTCTTTATTTTCCAAAAAAAACACTATGTTTTCAAGAAATGTAAATTTTATTCCAAAAAAAAAGGTCTTTTATTCAAGGAAATATACTAATTACCAAAAATGCACTTTTGTTTACAAAAAAAGTACTATATTTATTTGAAAAAAAGACTATATTTTCAAGAAATTTTACTATATTTTAAAAATGAAAAATATACTTTCCCAAAAAATGTACAAAAAAACAAGAAATGACTATTTTCATAAGAAAATATATATAAATTTTTTCCCCCGAAAAATACTTTATTTTACAAAAAATATACTATATTTATTAGAAAAATCCCATAATTTCAAGAAATATACTATTTTTTACAAGAAAATAAAATATTTTACAAGAAATTACTATATTTCCCCGAAATATACTATATTTTCAAGAAATGTACTATAAATTTTCAAAAAAAATTTTACTAAAATTACTAAATCTTAATTGAATTTTTTCTTTTTTACAGTTAAATGTACTTTCTTTTCCATTAAAAGTACTTTTTCATTAAAAGTTTTTTTTCCATTAAAAGTTTTTTAAATTTAATTGGAAATATATATATAATCAAAAAGACCATGGTTTTTTAATTAAATGTACTATATTTACCCCCTTAAAAATACCTTTTTTACCCAAATTTAAAAGTACTGTGTTTTCAATTCAATGTACTAAAATTTTGATTATATATCTATATTTACAAAAAATATGTACTTTTTTCCCAAACAAAGTAATTATTTTTAAACTAATGTACTAAATTTACAATTTAATGTAAATAATTTTACGTTTAAAAAAGTTTTCAATTTCACAATTAAATTTTTTCTATTTTGATTTTAATCAATTTATAATTTAATGTATTTTTTTTCAATTAAAAGTACTATTTTTTTATCAAATTTACAAATTTACAATTTTATGTACTAAATTTACAAAATGTACGAAATGCACTAAATTTACAAAGAAATTTTTCTAAAAATAACAAAAGCAAAGTTATAAACAGTAAAAAAATTTTATATTGAGAGTGAAAAGTAAAGATACCGTGGGAAAAGTAAAAAAATCGTGAAAAAGAAAAAAATTTTACGGGAAAAATTTAAATATTTACAAATTTAAAAATTTTTTATTTTTATAAAAATATAATGTTTTTGTAATGAAAGGGATTTTCATAAACCAACGGATTATGCTTATGTATAATGCCCGTGTCATATAAAATGTATTTTTTATCACCCAAAGAAATATTTCTTATATTTAAATGTAATGAAATGCACGCCCATTTTAAAAAAAAAAACTACTATATTTAAAAATGGAAAAAACTATATATATTACTATTTACTAGAATGTCAAAATTTACAAAAAAAATTTTCTTTTTAAAACAAGAAATGACTTTTTTTTTAAGAAATGTACCAATTTTGCAAGGGAAAAGTACAAAATTTACAAAAAAATTTTACTATATTTACAAGATACATTTCAATATATACAAGAAAAAATACATTATACCCGAAATGTAGGATATTTACTAGGAAAGTATTATATTTTCCCAAAAGTAACTATATTTTCAAAAATATACTAAAATTTTAAGGAAAAAATACTGGAATTTTCAAGAAAAACTTTTTTACAAAGGGCAACAATTTTTTTCAAAAAAAATATGTTTTTTAAAATTTTCCGAATAACTATATCTTTCAAAAAAATTACATATTTGCAAGAAAATTTCTAAATTTAAAGAAATTTTTTACTTAAATTTTCAAGACATGTTTCAAAAATTTTCAATCAGATGTTAAAAAGTACAATTAAAAAGTACTAATTTTTTCCATTAAAACGTACTAAAATTAAAAATTTAAAAGTTCTATACTTAATATTTTAAAAGTACTATACTTGATTTTTAAAAGGACTATTTTTCAATTAGATATTCTAAATTTACCCAATTTTATGTACTAAATTTAACATTTAAAAGTATCAAAATTTTCAAAAAAATGTACTAAAATTTTTCCCCTTAAAAATTTTCAAAATTTTCAATGAAAAAGTATTTAAAAATTTTCGAATTAAAAAATTTTCAATTACAAATACTAAAATTTTTCAAAGGAAGGGACTAAATGTACAATAAAGAAATACATTTTTCCAAATTTGGGGGAAATTTGGGGGATTCAAATTAACGATGAAATATAAAAAATTTTTAATGAAATTACTAAATATATGATGGAATGTGCCCACGTTTTCAGTGGGAAAAAGCACCACATTTTCCCCGGAAATGTCCTTTAAATTTTTCAATGAAAAGGGATTAAATTTTCAAATGATATGTAATTTATGTTTTCAAAAGAATGCACAAAATTTTCAATGAAAATTTTAATTTTTGTTTACGTGAAAAGTCCCCGTATTTTTCCCCCAAATGTAAATAAATTTTCAATTTAAATGTTCTATATTTTACAAGGGAAAAGTTTGATGTTTTTTAATGAAAAGTCTGTTTCGTTTGCCCTTCAATATACGATGTTTACAATGAAAAGTATTGTATTTTAAAAATGCACTATAATTACAAAGGCATTTTACTATAAATTATAATTAAATATAAAAATTTAGAAAATTTGATATCTTATTTACAGTGAAATATTTAAAAATGAAATATAAAATATTTTCTAGAATGTTTCTTATTTCAATGAAAGCACTAAATTTTCAGTGAAAAAAGTTTACAATGAAATTCACTATATTTTTCATTTAAATTTTCTTATTTGAAATATTTCAATAAATCTAAATATAATTTAAAGAAATGTTTAAATATTTTAAAAAAAAATATATTATATTAAAAACGAATTGGAATATATTTACAATAAAAGGGGAAATAATTTTTAATGAAGTTTTTTATTATATAACCCAAAGAAAAAATGTTGCATAATGAAAAAAAAACCCCCAATACAATAACTTTCAGTAAAATTTGTTTTTTTTTTTGGGTTTTTCTTTCCCTTGTTTTCAGCACGGGGAAAAAGTGGGTTTTTCTATTCAGTATAAGAAGTGTTCATATAATGCAACATTTTATATCTTAAAGAAATAAACCCAGATAAATTTCCCTGTATACGAAAAGTTTCTCTATACATAAAAGTGTGTAAAGAAAAGGGATTCTATTTTAAGGGGTAATTTAAAAAAAAAATTTTTCTCTTTACATTTTGTAAAGCAAAGGGACGCTATGTGTAACGCGGTTACTGAAATGTACTTCCTTTACATGTGTAATGAAAGTATGTATGGAATTTTTATTTCACTGTAAAAAATTTTATATTTTACTGTAATAGATTTTCATTTCCCCTGAAAAATTTTTTATATTTTACTGAAAATATTTTTACATGTCATTATGGGAAAAGTTTCATATAAATTTTTAAATATAGAACATTTCATTGTTAAAAATAAAGGAAAATCACATATCATTACAAATTTTTAAAATCTTTTTGGACCCGTTTATGTAAAAACCCCGTTGCAATTTAAACACAAATGTAGTACAATTCATTAAGGGAAAGGGATTTTAAAATTTTGTAAATCATATAAATTAATACAATTCGTTTTAAATTTTTGTTTCAATAAATTTTTAAAATTCCAAAATTTATTTAAAAGTTTAAAGCAAATTTTTTTAAATTTTTAAAAACCGAAATTTTTTAAAATTTCCCTTTTAAATGTATAGTAAAAAATTTTTATGGTACAAAAATAGTAAAATTTTTTTTGTAAAAAATGGTGCATTTTATTGTAAAAATGGGCATTTTTTTGTAAGCATGGTGCCCTTTTATTGTTAAAAAACAGGGACATTTTAAAATTTTAAATTTTGTACCTTTTTTTGGAAAAAAGTACATTTTTTTGAAACATAGGACATTTCCTTGTAAACTAGTAAAAATTTTATTGTAAAAGGGTTTTTAAATCGTTTTTTAATTTTGTACAGTTTTATAAAAATTTATTACCAAATTTTTTATAAATATATAGTACATTTTTGTGGTAAAATTTTACAAATTTCGTGGGAAAAAAAATAGTAATTTAATGGGAAATATATAGTACATTCCCGGGAAAAAATAGTATATCTTTTATTGTAAATATGGGACATTTTATTGTAAGATATAATACTTATTGAAATATAGTCATTTATTTTAAAAGTTTGTACATTTTATTGGGGGAAAAAGACCCTTTCATTATAAAAAGTAGTAATTTCAATTTTAAATAAAAGTACATTTTCATTGTAAATATCTATATATCAATGTTTTAAAAATAGGTTTAAAATTTTATGATAATATGCAAAATTCATTAGCATTTTGGATAATACATTTAATTGCGTACATTAGATTTCGTTATACAATTAATATAATGCATTTTACATGTAACATAGCTGTTTAATTTGGAATGAGAAAATTATTTCAATGTGATAGTTAAAGCTAAGAGATGCATTATATCTTTATTAAATGCTACATTTTGGGAAAAAAACTTTGAATATATTAGGCATTAAGCTTGGATGAATCACCCTTATTCACTAATCGTTGTTGTAATTTGCCTAGCTGTAGATTCACTTGTATAGCCGTGTCCCTTAGGATCAGATCCATAGATGAGATCCCAGTCACGCAGTTCATGAGTAGAGTTTAGCCAGACTTACTTATGAAGGCTTGTCAAGATGAATTTTCGTCCTTTATATATATTATATATATTGCATGTATAATATATATGTGATATATATATATATATATTATATATATATATATATATATATATTTTATACATATATATATTATATATATATATATATATATTATATATATATATGCATAGTATGTATGTATATATATATATATTATATATATATATATATATAATATATATATATAATATATTATATAAAATTATATGCGCACACATATATAATTAGTGGATCAAGGATATCTTTGGGAATTTTCATCTGCGAGCGCTGCTTTTATTCATGCACTCAAACACACCCACACACCCACACACACACGTATATATATATATATATATATATATATATATATAAAATATATATATATATATATATATATATATATATATATATATTTGCACATAATTGTGTATGTGTAATATATACATAAATGTATGTGTATGTGTGTGTGTACACACATGTATAAATTTATATATAAGTATATATATCTGTATATACGTATATTGTACATATATATATGTATATATAGGTGCATATATATGTATATGTATATATATGTGTATTTTTGTATATATAGGTATATATATGTATATATGGAAAATCTAAAAAAAAATATGTATTCCGGAGTATCAAAAAATGGTTAGTAATGGTTGAAGAGCAAAACAACACGATTACAAAAATGTAAGTAAAACAGACGCTCACCTCGCTGGTAACGGAAATATCGAAGGTAGAAAATACGACCTTAGTTTTTTTCCAAGTCACAACATCAACAACAACAGCGCGTGCGTTCGTATGTTGCGTGGGGAAAACCATTATTATGTCGTCTATTTTATATTTAACAATAATACACTATTCATATTTCATACTTTGTACGTTAAAATTCCTTATTATATACATTTTATCAATATAATTTTGATTTTCCTATTGCAATTTTAAACATTTTATGTCCCAACACAGCGTGATTTTTTTCCCGGGCCCGTCGTGTTTGCCAGGGGGCGTGGCCATACGGCGCGGCGGCCTATTTGTCAGTTTTATGAAACATGGCCTCGGTGAAGACGAAAATTCCTGTACTAAGAAATCGTGTAAAGATTCTGACACAGGCATTATAAATTACGCAAACAAAGTCAAAGGAAACCCTGAGTTTTGCTTTTGATATCTGGTGAGTCACGGTGTACTAAGCGATACACTGCAATGTAAACAGTGTAGTGAGCCGGCTCTACCGCGACTTGCACATTTTCAAGTGTCAAAAACTCTTTCGAGTGAACAAAAAGAAAGCAAAAAAGGTGTAATTTCCAGCAGTCTTATTTATAAAAATACGTGGCTACACAATAGCCACCTGGCTATAGAAACAAATTTGTTATTTATTAATATTTATCTTCGTGAATGTTTTACTTATCAATTTGTAAAGACACATTATAGGTATTAGTGACAAAAACTATATGTGACTGGTCGCCTTTTTGCAGAGACGTAATCTCTTTGGTGTAAAAAATTCTGGAAAAAATAAAATTGGTTGACCTGGGAAAACGGTCGAAATAGACGAATAAAAATTTTGGTAAAAGAAAAAAACAACAAAGGGAGGATCACGATGGTCATGGGTATTTGACGGCTTGTGTCGGGAAACAAAAGAATATTTTGTAGTGGAGGTTGAGAAACGTGACTCTAAAACACTATTGCAAATCATAAAAGAAAAGTTTACATGAACAGTCAGTAATTATAAGTGATTGCGGGAAAGGGCTTATGATTGCCTTCAGGATGAAGGTTTTAAGCACCTGAAGGTTAATCATAAATATAAACTTTGTTGACCCCGACCCCCGGTGCCCACACAAGCACCGTCGAACGAAACGGGAGGACACTAAGGAAAAGGTGCCACAGGCGGGAGGAGGTCGTGCCATTTTGGGGGGAACCTGGGCCCAAAACGGCCTTCCAGCTGCAGCATCCAAGGCCACAAGCGGATGCGCCCTTTTCTCCTGGCTGTGGCTCAGCTCTTTCCTCAAGAGAAAAAAGGTAAAGCCTGGGGTCCAGGGGGGTAATCGTGAATAATTTTGCCATAGGTAAATACCCCCATTGGGGGGGGGCCGGGGGCGGAGCCCCCCGATAGGTAAATACCCAGATGGGGGGGGGGTCCGGGAACAGAGCCCCCGTTAGGGGTTAGGTAAGGTTAGGTTAGGTTAGGTTGAATACCCCCATGGGGGGGGGTCCGGGGGCGAGGCATCGATAGGGGGTTAAGTAAGGTTGCTTGGTACAACGTTTTGTATATACATATGTATAAACGTGACTTCACAGCTTAACAATGATGTGCTTTGCCGTATATAAATTAAGTTAAGTTAAGTAAGTTTATTTACCACCCTGGCTATCTGCTCAGGCGTGGGCAATCATGATTACAGTTTTACATATATCTGACATTGTACAGTAGTCTGTAACTGCTGTAGTTGTACAAGGTAAAATATAAATATAAATCATACATCATACAAAAATTATTACATACATATGCTTTTGCCACTGTGTTTGGGAAAAACCTGTTATTTGCATACGGGAGTTTTCACATAGTAAATTTAGGGTTAGTACGAGTATATCTTCCAATGTATCAGATGAAAAGAAATATTTTACATAGTTCTTTATACCTCATGTTAGGTGGTCTGAAAGGCTGTATCACATGACATTCCGAGATATAGTGCTCAAACGTTCGTTTGTTTTTTTTCGTTACACAGTCTACTCTAGATTTATCTGCACTTCTTGCACCGTGCAGTTGCCAGTACATTCTGTAACCTAAACGTATTCTGGCAATAACCAAAGTCACACTGTCTGGTTTGACTTCGGTGCCACCCATAGGAAGGCTTGCCATCCCTATACTGATCGTAGTGCCTTATGGTACAGCTTTCAGGCCTTTGAGTGTTAATCAGAATCTACTAGTTCTTTTCCCTTTTGAGAACTTTCAATATATGTGCAACCCTAGCAAGAGGCATCCCAAGATCTATGTTCACAATATCCTTGCTGCAGGCTTCTTTCGCCAATTTTTACGTGGTCGTGCTTGCGTATGCCAACATGAGATGGGATCCATACAAACTGAATGTTGAAATTACGCTCGTTGCATAGGTTACGTTACGCTTAAAGCAACTCACCCAAATTTTTTCATCGCCACCTGCTTTGAAAGAATTTAGCGTCCGAAGAGCACTTTGAGAGTCACAGAAAACTACTCCAGAGCCCCTAGACTTAAGAATTCCGTTGCGAGGAGTATACCTGCCAGCTCCGTTGGGGTAGTGCTGGCCCAGTTTTTTTATTCTCATATTAAATTGATGTTGTAGTAAGCCATTTTTGTAACAGCGCAAGCACAACCACTTTGTATCCAGACTGTACGGATCCCGTGGCCCTAACAATCATATGCATCATCACCCATAGATTCTGTGTGTTCCGTTTTCCGTTGCTAGCGCAATTTGTTTCAAAAACAACAGTTATGCACCCTGTTTTTTGTGGTAGAAAATGTAAGGTGCACGATCAATGTGAATTTTTCCATGGTGGAATGGAGCGACCTTTTGGTATTTTACTAATTGGACATTGAGTTTTATAATGTTCATGGAGATTTTGTGTACAGAGGGCGCGCGTGTGTGTGATTTGTCACGTCTCTTGCGTGATTTTATTTTTGCAGTTGTTTTTTGGAAATCGAGAGATACGAGGGTTCCCTCAGAGGTTTAACCCCAATTATGGTGGAAATAAAAAAATATTTTATCAGAAATGGATGGTAGGTTTAATTCTTATCTCATGTTCACTATCCTTGCTGTTCTCGGGGCGCCTAGGTTAATCTTCATAGCTTCATTTTGCACTACCTCCAAACTACCTATTTCTGATTCCTTACACTGCCCAAAAAGTGCAGTGCATGGTAGTCCCACAAACTGACCTTATAAAAGCCAAGTAAAACAGTCTAGCGAGCTTAACATTGATGCCCTGTTCCTTCCGACAAGAACTTTCAAAGGTTTTTAATCTCTTCCCCGAGTCTCTTCTTTAGAGAGAGGACCAGGTCTGCATCATTTACATGCAGGCGAGTGTTCCCGTAGAGGTTTTCGGAAGATGGCGTTCCAAGCCGTATATATATATATATATTTTATATTTTATATATATATATATATATAAAATATATATATATATATATATATAAATTTTTTTTAAAAGTTTGGCTTGTTAGGCTGTAGTTTCTTGGCTGATTTTAATGATTTCTTTCGTTTTTATTATGCATTATTTCATTATATTTACTGTATTTAAACCAGATTTACCCCATAATTTCCCTGATAACATCATGCCCTCCCCTACTATCGGGAAATTATCAAATCAAGATTGCTGGCTGAATATGGAGTTTTCCCCCAGCCAAAAATGTATACATCTGTAGTTACCTATAAAATTCCCCTTTTTT
>NC_051403.1:37843450-37845950 GCF_015228065.2 Penaeus monodon
GTTTATTAAGTCAAATACGAAAGGAATGGCATGCGTGCGACATGTAGTGAAGCGTCAGATATATGACAAATACCACTGAAATGGAATGAAACAAGAATACAGACTAGAAACTTTCACAAACACAGTAAAAGCTCGAAAAGATTAAATTTAAAGCAATTAACACGTAACGCGTGATACTGAACAAATACTTAACACAACAGGTAACGGATAACATTAAACAGCGCGTTACGCATAGCGCTGAACACGGCACGTGGCGTGTAACACAGAACACACTACGCCTACGCTGACTAACCGACGAAAAAAATTACATCCATTACATCCTCAGTGCAACGGAGAACCGGAATGTCGAGTTCAATCACCACCACGTATGGCAGCAGTACGTAAGCTGAGGGTAAAGCAGCTGTCGATCGGAGAAGCTCAAGTCCTGCTGTTAAACAGGGAAAAGTCCTGCGAAGGTAGACATAAGCGCACCCGACGGTCTTGATGATGGGTGGAGACAGTCGTTCGCTCGTTCGCGTAGAAGTGGTAAGCCTGCGGGACATGGGATTACCATGGGAATCATTGTCAGAGTGAAAGGTAGAGAGAGAGAGAGAGAGAGAGAGAGAGGGGGGGGGGGAGAAAGAGAGAGAGAGAGAGAGAACATTACACTAGGAAAATTAGGATGCGAGTAGAGCCAAATTAGCATATTGGTTGATGCCAAAATGAAGCGCGCATTAGGTAAATATATGTACATATAGATGAACTGAAGTGTGTTTATGTGCGTGTGTGTGTGTGTGTGTGTGTGTGTGTGTGTGTGTGTGTGTGTGTGTGTGTGTGTGTGTGTGTGTGTGTGTGTGTGTGTGTGTGTGTGTGTATGTGTGTTATGAGATTGCGTGCAAATGTACCTATACACATCTATACAAAAGTTCAATAAAAAAAAAATCTTTGTTGTCATCATTCCACTTCCTCCAAATTCACACTCTTTGTATAATAATAACAATAGTAATAATCACAACCTACCGTGCATAAAAATCACGATCTGCCCTCCCCAGAGCAGGGTCGAGCAAGGACTTTCCCGAAGCAGAAAGCAGAAGCGCCAGGGACCTGCTTGCAAAGCCGAGTCGACGGGTGACGAGGGACAGGGGCGGACGCGGAGATAACCGGCTGTGAGAAAAGGTTTCATTTTGCGCTGAAGTTCATGGCGGGGTTTAAAGAAGACGGCAAGGGAGAGATGGAAGGTTTCTTTTTATCCTCTCTCTCTCTCTCTCTCTCTATCTATCTATCTATCTATCTATCTATCCATCTATCTATTTATCTCTCCCTCTTTTTTTTTTTTACTTTTGCCATCCTATCTTTCTCTCATTCTATTGTTTAATTTTTTCCCTCTCAGTGGCTCGATTTTCCTCTCTCTCTCTCTCTGTTCTTGCATCCATTCTCACTCTCTCGCTGTCTATCTCCCTATCTATCTATCTATTTATCTTTCTATCTGTCTGTCTGTATGTCTGCCAGTGTCTCTCTCCCCTCTCCCCCCTCTCTCTCTGTCTATCTCTGTACCTATCTATACATCTACTTACCCATATATCTATTTCTGTCTGACTCTCCATCTATCTGCCTATTTATCCATTTCTCTATACGTCTACCTATCTTCCTACCTACCTGTCTACTTACATAATTACCTAGCTATCTAACTAACTAACAAACCGACTAACTACCAGCTGACAGAACTACCTACTGACCTGTTTACCTATCACTCGAGTCCATTCATCTGTTTATATATCCCCCTTCTGATTGTAGTGTTTTTATAGGGTTTAATTCACGCACGCACTCACGCGCATCTTTCTCTCTCTCTCTCTCTCTCTGTCTCTCTGTCTCTCTCTCTCTCTCTCTCTCTCTCTCTCTCCCCTTCTCTCTTCTTCCTCTCTTCCTCCTCTCTCCTCTCTCCTCTCTTCTTTCTCTCTCTCTCCTCTTCTTTCTTTCTCTTCTTCCTCTCTCCTGTCTCTGTCTTCTCTCTCTCTCTCTCTCTCTCCCCTCTCTCTCTCTCTCTCTCTCTCCTATATATATATATAATATATATATATATATATATATATATATATATATATATATATATATAAATACACACACACATATATAATGTATATAGACTGATAGGTAAACAGATAGATAGGTATATATACATATGTAGATATATAGATTTGATATAAATATAGATATTACAGACTGAAGCGTTGTGGAACCGAGAAATACTGAATGTGCGTCCAACGAAACGAAAACTATTGGACTGCCTACAATAGTTACGACATAAGCTTCATGAATGTGTTTTCTTTCTTTCTTGCAATAAGTAAATAACTCAAGTAAATTTTGCTGTTAATGCTGTTATTGTTTTTATCATTATCATTTGTTCAGCACTGGAAGGTTATTTGTAAAATTGTAATCCTAACATTTGAAACTCGCTCTGTAATATCTGTTCTTTTTGCAGTGATCGAGATACTGATCAACATTCATGTGCAACACAATCATA
>NC_051403.1:37863450-37875950 GCF_015228065.2 Penaeus monodon
CTTACATCAGTCTGCATGCGTCATTGCACGTCCTGTAAGCTTCCTCCTGAGCAGTACAGTGTGAAGTCTTATACTTACAGATTACATGAGACAGCACTTGGAACGACGTTTAAGATGTCATTAATGACAATGGCAAACAGGACCACACTTTGACACTCCCTAGTGGGACCCCATGGGGGAAGCTGTTTCCCGCCCGTACTGTAAACTTCCTATCAGCAAGGAAGCTTTGTCTGAAGGTAGGTAATACTCCTCCTAAGCCAATGTCATACAGTTTCATGAGTATGCCACGCTTCCATCTTGTGCACCTTATTCCATACCCATGCTAAGGAGGTTCTGGAGTTAATCAAGGAGACATACTGTCTCCAGAATGTTCGTCTAGCCTCCTTTAGTACTCATCTGGCCTTGGCTCGGATCTTTATATAATGGATGAAGGTCTCATTGCTGGTGCATCGTTTCAGCTACCTTAATGTAACTTTTCCTGTTCTGACAGCTTGTTGGCATTCATCAGACCACCATGGTACCGGAGATCCATGGTACTGGCTGCTACTTTTGGGAATAGATACATCTGCTGCAAGATGAATTCGTGATATGCAGTGATCAACAGCATGTTGAACACACTATCCTCACAGGCTTCATCTGCAGTGTCGACTGCGGGTGGATGGTCTGAGAGGGAATATCCAGATGTACCATCACTGCTACTCCTCCATGAAATCCATTGTCAAAGGTCCCATAATGTGCTTGAACTTGGATTCTTCTCAAGGAAACTGGACGATTTTCACTCGACATAATCTTTTGTAGGCATATACAGAATGGGTTTACATGAAGCTATTAGATGTTGCCGATCCTCTCATTTTTCATGAATTCCCTGACAATTCTGTTGGATCAGGGTATCCACTTCTTAAAGATAACAAGGTACCTTTTCATAAGGTGTTTGGAAGCACCTTTTTAGGCTTTCCCTTACACTGGTAGGGAAAGCCTAAAAAGGTAGTGCCTTATGGAGGGACGTTGTTTCCCTGTGGATTCTTTTCTACAGGCTTTCTTTGGACAGGCTCAAGAATCCTATGCCTGGGAAAATGGCAGACCTGAGCATTTAGTTCAAGGGCATTCTGTCTGGTAGTGGAGGCCCTGTGGATGGGGTGGCAGCTGATGCTGTCACCTAGGAGGCTCTGGAGCCTTTGCCTGATGGCTCCAGGAACAGGCTTAAGATTTCTTTGCCTGGGCATAGGGCGAATCTGAACCTTAGGTTCAAGGGCATTCTGTTTAGCAGCGGAGTGCCCTATAAATGTAGTGGCGGCTGGAGCTGTCACCACTGAGGTTTCCTTGCCTGATGGCTCCAAAGATCTTACTTTAGGAGGAGTCGCCTCAATAGACCCCACTCCCACTCTGCTTCTAGTGGAACAACTCATCAGAGGCAGTTTTTGGATTTGAAGCTTCCTTTGAGGACTGAGGTCGAACTCTAGTGGCAGAGTGAGTGGTGCAAGAAGTATTGGAGGTTAAGGGAGGATGAGAAGATCAGGCTAGAACCAAGGCAAAGGACTACCCTGGCTATGTGAACAGCACAGGGGCTCAATGTTTTGCCTGTGGAGAACAAAATTTCTTCTTGCTCCTTATGACCAATGCTTTTTCAAATTTGTAACCCATACACTGCTTTAAAGAAGCTCCGTGGGCTTTTTTTTGCAGTGATAACAGCAGACTGGACCTGGGCAGTTGTCATCTCCTTGATCACCTATTGTACCATATTTAACACACTCTTGCTAGTTATTTTCTCTAAGATGACAAGAGTTGGCTTCATGCCCATTCCCTGAGAGTGGAAGCACTGCATAGGGTTGGTCACATATGGCTTTACCTTGAGCTGGTACCATGCCTACTAAACCCATTCTGGAAAAAATAGCGTTTCAAAAGTTAGAAGAGGAGCTGATGTCGATTGTTCCACAACACCAAATTTCTTCTTAAAATGCTATACTGCCACTACCATTAACTTCTTTAGTTCTTCTAACAGTTTTTCCTCAGAGTACCTCATCAGGTCTCAGGAAAAGACAATTCCCTTGCACTGATTAAGTGTTTTAAGGAGAACATGAGACTTAAGCCCAAGGTTTGTCACATATTGCATGCAGACAGCCAGTCTCATCAGGTGATGAAACCTCAACTATCAGGCTACCATCTCTCTGTGGGGTGATCCGAGGATCACACTGACACACCTCAACTATCTTGCAATGGACTTCAAAAATACCAAGATCCATGATGGAAATGCCATCAATGGTCTTTCTTATATGACCAGGTAAGATTTCCTTGGTGGACTGAGGAAGACCTTTCTCCTTACCTGGTCTGGAAGGTCCAGAAACATTCTGATTCCCGTCTTTGCCCTTTGGAACCTGGAAAGATTCCAGGTGACGTTCGAGAGGATTGGCCAGGGGGTTGTGTAGGTCGTCAGGGAGAGAGGGGCAGTTCTTTGTAAATTTGTAGAAACCATCAGCCTAATTACACATGCATCAGTACTTAGGGTACTGAATAAAAGACCAGAAGGAAAGGCTAGGGATTCCATCAGCAAAACAGAATCTGGTTTGAAGAGAGGATGTGGTACCAGAGATGCAGTCGGGTTATGTGTATGCTCTGCGAAAAGATATCAGACCATGGAAAGAAACTATGCCTTGTGGACTATGATAGGGTAGATTGGGTTGAGATACTGGATATTTTGAAAGACCTCTGGTATGATAGAATTACTGATTTGTGAATTGTTTATGAAGCAAGAGACTGGTCAGAATTTTGGATGATGAATCAGATCCATTAACAATAGGTAGAGGAGTTTGACAAGGCTGTACAATGCCCCGTCTGTTATTTTCAATCTATACAGATGATGGCAGAAGGATTACATGAGATCAACGAGGGAGCGAATGTTGAAGGAAAATTATTAAAATATGTAAGGTTTGCAGATGATCAAGTTGGTGAAACTGAGAACAGATTACAGATAATAATGGACGGAGTAACACAAATATGGAATGAAGATCAATGTAAAGAAGATAAAACTTATGATTATATGAACCGTATTCATATTGACAAATGCAAAAAAGGTATGAATGAGAATTAATATCTTCACAATACAAGAGATGTATTTGACCGGTTTCGCGACGGAGAGTAATGTCAACACGGCATCGGGCAGGTTCAGATTATCCAAGGTCACAGCAACAATCCTACGAGCAACGAATAGGAGGTCACAGTCAGGTATTTTGTCAGCTCACGTCTGATATATATTTTCTATGTAATTTCTGACGAAGACGCAATCGAAACCGGTCAAAAACATCTCTTGTATTGTGAAGATATTCATTCTCATTCATACCTTTTCTTATGATTATATCTAGATAAAGTGGTGAAGTTGTGAATATCACTCTAAATAGTAAAATAATAGAACATGTTGTAAAGTTTTGTTATTTGAGATCGCAGATAACTGATGATGGGAAATGTGTTGCAGAAATTAGAGCAAGAATTGCAATGGCAAAAGCAGCTCTAAGTAGAAGAAAAGAACTGTTAAGCAGGAATATGAGTCAGAGGGCGAAGAAAAAGATTGTGGAAGCGGTGTCTGGAGCTTTTGTATGGACCAAAATTATGGACAATAAAAGCGCACTTGTTTCAGGTAATATAGACTTTTGAAAGGTGGCTTTGGAGAAGGATGGGAAAAATAAGCTCGGCAGAGAGGAGGAACGGGAAGATGGGTATGCCAGCATGAAAGGAAGATCAAAGAATAGTGTTGTAAGAGTGGCGCTCCTCACCGCAACCTCGCGTATCCCCGTGACCAATGGCATCTCGCAACCTGCTCGCTTTCCCGCTCTGGGGAGCCGCTTTTCAGTGTGCCAGTCGCCGCTTGTAGTTCTCCCACATCTTTGTTATTCTTTCACGTATTGCTTTTTCTTTCATTACGGATTTTGGGAAGTTTTAGGATTCTTTTAGTTACACCCGTTTGGGTCCGGTTTTCTCTAGTTTTATTTTGCTTCACTTTCCATTCATGATGATATTCGTTCATTTATATAATTTACTACATTTCTATTTTAATGAGAGCAAATATTTTTATTGTCATTTTATGAAATATTACTATATTTTATGTCTTTTTATGATTGTAAAGATGTACGACCGTGAAGTCACGGCATGTGTGTAACGCTATTTCCCGCGAAATAAACAGTCGGTGCCCGCACTTGGTCCAAGAGAGATTGCATTTCTCTCACCCCAATTTTTTGATGACTGAACTATAGCCGGCTTCAGCGAACAACGGAGTCCGCCCGGTACTTCAGGGAGACAAAAGTTACGTGTGTCCTGACAGTTGCGTTATGTATCAATTAGGAGCTGGACTAACTTAATTTATATAATGAGAATCAGTGAAGGAGATCGTAATTTTAATATTACGACCCCTTTTCATACCATCTTATATATCAATTTTTGGTGTACTACTACCTGCTTTAATTCTTAAAGTAATTTATTTAATTGTTTATGCTTTAATTTAGATTTTTTTTATATTGGGTTTACTTTTGGAGAAAGCTCTCTGAAACGATACCTCACTCACGTATTCCTAGAATTCCCTCTTTGCCCGCTACCACTCTCATGGGGTTCTAGGTCTTTCAGGGGGGAACAATTATACACTCGAAATTGCGCAAGGCATCCCCCTGGGCTACAGAGCAGCATACCCTCACAGTGTCATGAAAAAATTGGATGCCAAAAAAGGACCTGTTGTAGGACGCAGCACTAGAGTGGTGTGTGTGTGTGTTTGTGTGTGTGTGTGTGTGTGTGTGTGTGTGTGTGCGCGCGCGCGCGTGTGTGCGTGTACGTGTGCGTGTGCGTGTGTGCGTGTGCGTGTGCGTGTGCGTGTGCGTGTGCATGTGTGTGTGTGCACAGTATATATGACCATTGCCCTCGAAGGAAGATAACTTTCAACATGTAAAACATTTTCACTGCTCCCTGCTAATGCAGCTTTGAAATTACGTTTCAAATTGCAAAATCCGTACTGGTCGCGGCTCGTGGCTCGCGTTTGCGGTTGCATGAATACGACAATTACCTTAGAAAATGTTAGGTGTGCGCGATAGCAAGTAGGTTAATTCAATATCATGAAACGAATTTTCTAGAGTCTGTTTTAATCTGATTTAGATGGATACTTGGTAATGATCATATCTTTGATAATAAAAACAGAGGGAAGCCTAAAAATAATAATAAAATAAAATATACATATATATACATATATATATGTATATATATATATATATATTTATATATATATATATATATATATATATATATATATATATATATATATATACATATATATATATACATACATATATACACACACATTGGGCGTGTATGTGCGTTTGTTGTGTAAATTGTGTGTGCGTGTGTTTGTTTACCTCTAATTCCTTGTATGTATCTTCTGTCTGTATAAATGCCTTGGGGGAATCATTTGGATACATTTTTTTCACATATATATATGTATATATATATATATATATATATATATATATATATATATATATATATATATATATATATGTATGTATATATATTTTATTTTGTTGTTATTTTCAGGCTTCCCTCTGTTTTTATTATCAAAGATATGATCATTACCAAGTATCCATGACGAAGCAGATGTATAAGGGATTTGTTAGTCGATGCAGAATAAAGAGACTTTCTAATGACAATCAAATATTTATTTCTTACTCTTCATGATCAAAGGAAGTAACAGAAGAAAAATAAAATCGAAAAAGTGTATCTTGATAATGAACACATTGCATGAAATCCACTCATATTCAATCATTAATTAGCATCCCACTGATTCTTAAAGTCTTTTTAGAAGGATCCCTTAATCGGTTCACTTTGTTAAAAGACTAACGTGATGGGGCACTTATATCAAACAGGGATTAAATATTAGCATCTACAGTTACTTTGTATTTTACTGATGCAGTTTACCTTGAACTGTTTATCAGTTAATAAAGTTAAGATTAATTACAATATAAATAGACGTGCATCAAAGTGTGTAATCAAATGACGGAATAAATATTTCTGGAACATAATCTTATCACACACGAGAAATGGTGTAACTAAAGATACTGCTTAAGGAATTTACAAATATTTCCCATCATTAACGAATTCATATACTGTATTGACTGCTATATATTATGGCCGGTTTGTTATAGCACTTTAGATATTTTTTAAATCGTGGTACAATGTTTTAATGTTTTAGTTTTCGTGAATTGCCAAAAGAAATTAACTATGAACAGGAGGACTTGCTAATGTTTGTTCACCATAACGGAAAATACTTTGCTCAGAGTAAATTTCATGAACGTGAAATATACTGCTCTGCTATATAAATAAAGATCAAGACCACGAAATAATGTTCTATCCAGTCACCTCATACTGTAGTTATAAATATAATCCAGACTGTTACGCAGACGGAAATGAAGGCGTCTGACTGATGGCGACCGAGTCCGGTTGAGTTCGAGACGGAGCATCAACAACTAGACCGGATTTTCTTTCCTTCTTTCATTTCATTCAGGCGAAGATAATCTTGACAAGTCGTTGGTGACTGATGATAGGATGACAGATCGGTGATAATAATCATTTGATAATCTGGTAGGTTAGGGATTATGATTCTTTTTATGTGATTTTCTTCAAGGATGTTGCATTCGGCTGGTCATTCCATCTTCGTAAGTCTATTTTTTGCTTTCATTAGAAAAGAAAGAAAGAAAGAAAACAAATATATAGAGATCATGGGAATACTTGTATATCTGCCGGGGTTGCTTTTGCCTCGGGAATATCATGTACCGTCCGCGTTTCTGTATTTAACCTATTCGTTCCTTTGCATTTTCGCTTTTCATGTTTTCTCCTTTCAGCCAGTCTGCTACCCATCAATTATTTTTATTTATATTTTCTCTCCTCCTGCCACCTTCACATACGAGCCTCGCCTTCTAAGCAGCATCATTAAGCACCCAGAAACACTTCAAAAGACATTGAAGGCTTGCCTGTTGTTTTTCCATTTGCTTTGGGAACATAATAATAATGTTGATTTCATCATCAAGACACGAAGCGCTGAGGTCGGCACGCACGAGACTTGGGCGTGCGTGTGTGTGCGTTTGTTGTGTAAATTGTGTGTGTGTGTTTGTTTACCTCGAATTCCTTGTATGTATCTTCTGTCTGCATAAATGCCTTGAGGGAATCATTTGGATACATTTTTTCACATATTTTATGTATATATATATATATATATATATATATATATATATATATATATATATATATATATATGTATATTTTATTATTATTTTTTTTTAACTATTTTTTTCAGTGTGTAAATTACTTCGCATATGTTGCAGAATTACTCAACGAAACACAATAAAAAACAGAATATATCCTCCACGTGGTTACTGACCTTGATTCATTAATCCTGGAAAAATAAGTGATGGGAAAATAATGAACCTGCTTAGAACTGCTTCATTTTCACATTTCTATGACCAAGAATCGCTACATCTAGAATACTATCCACCTTCCCACAGTGAGACAGAGTACGAGGAATTGTAGACGTATTCTTTATAATCAAATATTAGTCAGGAGAAAGGCATTGGCAAGAGCAAAAAATATTAACGTATTGTTACCACGGCATAGATGTCGTCGCCCAATAAAATCGTTGCCGAACAATGATTAATTAAAGGAAGAGCTGAATGGCGAGGCCAAATCCAATTACATCGATGTTACGATCTGCTGCAATTCACTGTCAAATTGAGCATCAATAATAACGTTCTATCTATTCATATTTCCTGGGTAGAGGTGGACGCATTGAATCTATAACTGTTTATACACACACACACATACACGCATTTATACATATAAACACATCCACATCCACAAACACATACACGCATTTATATATATAAACACATCCACATCCACATCCACACACTAACACACACGCACATTTACACACACACACACACACAGATGTGTATATGTATATATATATATATATATATATATATATATATATATATATATATATATATATATAATCACACACACACACATGTGTATATATATATATACACATATATATATACATATGTATACACACACACACACACATATATATACATATATATCGACGGCCACCATCAGTCGATGTTGAGTTTGCACTACGCTTTTTTTGAGCATTGCAGCTCCATGATGTGTCGACGCTGTGCAGTGTCTGGAGTGTCCTCTCCAGTGGTGTGAGACAGCTCACCTTCACAGGAAGAGTCAATCCCTGGGCGAAAGAATGTGAAGAGCAAGCTGTTGCCCATGCAACATGCACTTTCTCTCCACGCAGCTGAATGGATCCAAAGTAACTGTACGAACCTATACGATTATGTCCCCGCGACGTCACAGGAGTTGCTAGAACGAGGTCGGAGGCGACAAAGAACTCCCAGAGGAATTTCTCCTTAAGGTTGACTCCCGAAGCCTTTTCATCTTACAGATGCACAAGGCAGTGGGTTGTTTTGTACTGGGTGGACTCCCATAGCCTTCGATCATACACGGACTGAACTACAAGGCAGCAGTCGGGCACCACTATCGTATCTACGTTAGACTCTGCCAATCTATGCAAATCCGTGCATGTATGCATGTGTGTGTGTGTACACTCATACATACACACACACATCGTGCGCGCGCACATGAGCACATACACAGGTAGGCATATATTGGGTGAGTTTAACGTAGATATGATAATGGAGCCCGACATTCTATACAAACTAACTGCTGACAAATGGGGCCGGATATATACATATATATATATATATATATATATATATATAATATATATATATATATATATTGTGTGGTGTGGTGTGTGTGTGTGGGTGGGTGTGTGTGTGTGTGTGTGTGTGGTGTGTGTGTGTGTGTGTGTGTGTGATGTGTGTTGTGGTGTGTGGGTATGTGTGGTGTGGTGTGTATAGACAGGGCCCATATAATATCTATATAGATATATATACTAGATATATAGATATCATATAGATATAATATAATATATATATATATATATCTATAATATATATTCATGATATATTATATAGATAATAGAATATATATATAGTATTATAGTAGATATCTTCTCTAATGATAGAAACATACTATGAGATATATACTATATAGATATATATATATATATAATATATATATAAATAATTATAATATATATATATATATATATATGTATAGATAGAATCATATATATATAGATATAATAATATATAAATATATGAATATTAGATATGTCATATATATATATATATATATATATATATATTTTATATATATTTTATAATTTTATATTTTAAAATTGAAATGAATATATTTTAAAAATTATAATTTTAATATATATATATATATTTTATATATATTTATTATAGAAAAATTTTTCTTTTAATTATTATTATATTTTTTAAAATATAATTATATTATAAAAATATATAATATATATTCATAATATATAATTAATATATAATATATATATATATATATATTTTATATTATATTATTATTACTCATATATATATATTTTAATTTATATCTCAATATACTCATATATATAATTATATAAAATTAGAAATTATATTTTATATATAGATATATATTTTTATATAAATTTCCTATATCTATTTAATTTTTATTAAACCCTTGAAAAATCTCTATATATATTTTAAATTTTCTCTAATATATATTATATATATTATATTATCTATTTTATTATTATATTATTATAAAATATCAAATTATTTATATATTTTATACCTCTTTAAAACTAGTTCCCTTTAATTCCAGATATATAATTATTTTACTTTTATCCCTTCTTATAATTATTTAATCCCTTTTTTTTTTTTTTTTACGGGGGTTTCCTGTGTCCCCCTTTTGGTACACTTTGTTCCCTTATTTTTCCCCCTTGGGGAACCCCCTTTTGGGATTGAGTGGTTGGGCCCCCAGTTTTTTTCCCAGGGGGCCGATTTTGGGGTTTAATTTCTTTTTTTCCCCGGGCCGCGCCGCCTTGGGTTGACTGGGGGGAACCCTTGGCACCGGGCCCGTGGGTGAATTTCCTTGGGCCCAAGTTAACCACCCACCGGGGGGCCCTTTAATAAAACCCTCATTAATTTGAATTTATATCAAACCATTTTTAAATAGATATATATATATATATTTTTTTTAAAAATATTTTATTTTATATTTTATATATATATATTTTTTAATATTTCTATTATATTTTATTTACAAAATATATTCATTATATTTAAATATTCATATATTTTTTTAACTTTATTGTATTAATATTATTTATATATATATATATATATATATATTATATTATAAAATTTTATATATTTTAAAAATATATTATTATATAATATTCTTTTTTTTTCTTCTTCGAGCTTTTCCCATTTATTATTGGGTTTCGTTTGCGCGGTTTACGAACTTTTTCCAAAAGTCCTTTTCCCCTTAAGTAAATTTCTTTTTTGCGCCAATGGCCCTCCCTTTTTCTCCCTTAAATGTTGTCCATCCACCGTTGCTTGGGGCCCCCCTCTTCCCTCTTTTTCCCGGGGGTTTTCCGAGAAAGCTTTCCCTCTTTTCCCACGTAATTCTCCTCTCCTCTCTTCATTCCCAAACCCCCCTCAATCTCCTCTTCCGCTTCCCCCCCCCCCGACATTTGTTCCCCCCCCTTCCCTTTCCCGGATGCCCCTCATTTTTTACCCTGTCCTTTCATTTAAGACCACCCCGCCCCCATCTACACATTTTCCCTCGCCCCTCCAATCTTTTCTTTAAATTTTTTTGGTTTGGGGATTTGGTTTCAAACCCCTTTACAGCTTTGTTTGGCGGGATCACGGTTTGGTGTTTTTTTCCCCTTTTCATTTTTATGGTATCCTTTTGTCGCACAAACACCCCAAAAACATTTTTTTTTCCAAATTTTTTCCAGCCTGATTGATCCTTCTGCTGATCTCCTTGGGGCACCCCCTCCCTCCGATTGTAGCAGACTACCAAATACTTGAATTCTGTTTACTTCTGGCAGCTTTGGTCCCTCCCCTCAGCACGCTCCCTCCTTGCCTTCCCTTTAAACACATGTATCCCGTCCTTTTTCTCTTTTACCTTTCATTTCCCCTCTTTTCCAATCCTTTTTGCCCCCTCTCCCCGGTCCACTTCCAGGTCTGGGCCCTTCCCCTTCGGAACAAAATTACTTTCATCTCCCCAAACTCATGCTCCGGGGCCTTTTCCCTTTCCCAAATTTGTCTGTCCCGGGGAAACCATTATGATTTGCAAAACAAAACGGGCTCAGTGCCGAAACCCCTTGGGGGCAACCCCCTTTCTTTCCCCCATGAACCTCTGTTTTCCCTGCCACGCACCTCAAACCCCTGTCCACTTTCCCCTTTTTACCCCTGTCTTGCACAACCCCGGATGTAATTCCCCTGGGGGTTTTTCTTTCTTCCCTACACCACAACATCTCCTCCCGTGGCACCCTGTCGTATGCTTTTTTCCAGATCGATGAATACTCATGCAGCTCTTTGTGACCTTCTCTGTATCTCCCCTTTGCACTTGCCTCAGCACGAAAATGGCATCTGTAGTGGACTTCCCCTCCATGAATCCAAACTACTCTTCACTGATGTTTTACCCCACCCCTTAGTCGGTGCTCAATCATACGTTCAAATAATTTCATGCTGTGGCTCATGAGTTTTATGCCTCGGTAGTTTACCACAGGCTATGATGTCACTTTGTTCTTATAGATAGGACGAGTATGCTCTTCCGCCACGGGCTCTGGGATCTTTTCTTTATCGAAAATCTTGTTGAGCATTGAGCACAGGATAGTTACTCCTTCTTTACCAAGGCAATATATATATATATACTATATTATATATATTTTAAAATATGTACATATATATATATGAATATATATAATATAAAATAATATTATAAAATATATATATATTATATTTTATAATATATATATAAAAATATATATATATGAATATATATATATAATATATTTATATATATTAATATATATATATATATAATATATATATATATATATTATAATAAAATTTATATTTTATATATATATATATATATTATATATATAAAAATATATAATTTATATATTATATTTAATATATAGTATATATATATATATGAAAAATATTATATAAAAAAATTATATATATATATATATAATATAAAATATATATATAATATATATAATATATAAAAAATTTATATATATATAATATATATATTATATATATATATAATGTATATATATATTATAATATATAATATATAATATATAATATATATTTTTTTTTTATTTTAAAAAATATATATATAATACTAACATAATAATATATATTATATATATATATATATAATTATATATTTTAAAAATATAATATATATATATTATATTTTTATATATTTTGTGTTGGGTGTGTGTGTTGGTGTGTGTGTTTTGGGGTGGTGTG
>NC_051403.1:37884304-37904304 GCF_015228065.2 Penaeus monodon
AGGCTTTGCCAACCTCCTCCCCTAGGAAACTTGTTGGGAAGTCTCCCCTAATTTAAAAGTTTTGGGGGGGGGTTTTGTCCCCCCACCAGTAGTGAATGGGCTGTGGGTCCCGTTTGGAGGGCGATGTTTTGGCAAAAGGGAATGAGTTTCATCCTGTCTGCACCCAGTAGGGCCCAAACCCCGTATGAGGCCCCTGGGGCAAAGCCCAAGGGCCCCCCAGCCGCCCCCCCTTTATGGGGCAAATTCAGGGGGGTAAAGTGATTTCCACCCCAAAAAAACTGCTCGGGGGTAAAACCCCAGGTGGCTATCCGGGTAGGCATTGGAAAAACTAGTCCCTGTGGCAGGATAAACATTACCCCGCTTTAGGGGAAGCAGTTGGGGGGTTAAAGGGGACTGCCCCCAAAAGAAAAAAATTTTTTTTTCCCCAAAAACCAAAGACTTTTTATGTTCCCCCCCCCCCCCCTTTTTTTTTTTTTTTTTTTGGGGGCGGAAAAAATTTTCGGGGAAATTTTAAATTTTGGATCCCCCGGGCTTTTGGGGGATTTTGGGCGCCCTTTTTTGGCCCCTACCAAAAGATGTCTGTTATGGTTTGGGGAGCTTTTTCCAAACAGGGAGAACACCCCCCCTGGACTTTGTGGGGTCCCAGAGATTGAGGTTTCAGGTCCTGGTTTAGTACCCCAACGCATTGCGGGACGGGCAAAAGCAAAACGGATATGGGGTCAAGGAGATTGCCAAATTTTTGTCAGCATTTGTGGATCCTCCAGAGTGCAGGGTTTACCAGAGTGGAAATTTGTGGTACGACCATAGGGGGTTTTTGGGGCTACCTCGGTCCACTTAAAAATTTCCTTGTCCTCCATACCTAAAGGGTTTTTTTCACTTGGCGATGAGGGAGGGAAAAGTGCCCCGGAGGGTTCCCATGGGAGTTGAGGGTTTTCACAGAACTTAAAACCCAAAGGGCCCAGTAGTTCTGGGAGACCAGGCACGAAGCACGGGGGCGACTTCAAAATTGGATTGGCTGTGATCAAACTGGCTACAAGATTTTTTAGGCTTGGAGCTGATTTTAACAGGGAGAAAAGCTCCATCTCTGGGCTTTGCGGGCCCCAAAATTGAGGATTTTAGGCTCCTGGTTATACTCTAACCCGCTTTCTGGCATGCATAAACCCAATACTTGGGAAGGGATTACCACCCATAAATTTTTTTGGTACCTACGGGGCCCCCTCCTCGTCCTCCCTATACTGTAGGTGTTCACTTTGGACAGGGAGGGGGGAAAGTGCACCCGGGGAGTTGCCATGGGGGGTCTTGTCAGTTCACAAACTTTTAACCCAAGGGTCCCGAGCTCTGTGGGGGACCAGGCACGAAGCACTCGATGCAGCCAAGTCCCTTTTGGGGAATGCCCAAAGGGAAGGTAAATTTTTTCTCACTGGAGACATTTGGGCCCCAGAAATTCTTTCAGGCTTTTCTGAATGGCAGTCATTTTTGCGCCACTCCTTGGGGGTAGGCTCAAAACATGTTGAGAAGAGCAAGGAAAAGGGCACAAGGAACCCCGCTGAGGGGGTTTAAGGCCACTCAGTTAATGATTTTTATCCGCCCACAAGCCCCAAAAAAGTGAATCTAAACCCTCTATGCGTGGTGGACGATCACTCAAAAGATGTTTGGGGGTTTTTGTGTTGGGCTGAGTATTTTAGCAGCTGTACAGGGGAACCTTCAGCATTAGTCTGGAAGGAATGAATAAAAAGCTGCAAACCCCCCCTAGTGAGGAAAACCCCTTACCTAAGAGGTAAAATAAACGTTTTAAACTGAAGGGGGGGAAGCTGCAGGCATATGTAAAACCCTGCTGAAAAATAGGGCGGGGGTGATCATTCACGGGTCTTGCATTCAGTCTTGAGTTCCATTCCCCCTGACCTGTTAAGGGGAATGGAACCGATGGGGAAAGGGGATTGACTGTAGCAACTACCGTAGCATCACATTGCTCAGCAAGGTTTTTGCCTACATCCTCCTGCAATGGATCTGTGACCACCTACTTAGGCACCAGAGACCAGAGCAGTCTAGATTCATTCTGACCATATCCTAGCATTATACTAGCCTACATCGATCTCAAATGTGGTGGGGGCCTATCGAACTTCCCTGTTAACATCATTGGTGAGGCAAGGCTGTGTCCTTGCACCAACACTTTTCAACACTTGTATGGACTGGAAAATGGGTAGAGCTACTATCCAAAGTCAGTGTGGAGCACTATGCAATATCAAGGTCACAGACCTCGACTTTGCTGACGATGTTGGTATCCTGTCTGAGGCTGGAATCACTGGTGGTGGCTTTTGATGCATTTAGCAATGAGGCGAAGTCCTTGGGCCTAAAGGTCTCCTGGACCAAGATCAAGAATCAGGATTTTGGGGGCCTGTTATGGGATTCCATTCAGTGGATACATGGTTGCAGTGAGGATGTTGAAGTCACAGATTGGTCTGGCAGCTGAAGCCATCAACTCGACCAACAAGAGCATTTGGAGATGCCAGTACCTATGCAGAAGGACCAAGCTAAGTGTCTTCAGGGCCTTGATACTGCCAGTTTGTTGTATGATAGCAAACCTGGACGCTATCTAGTGCCTGGGAGTCTCGTCATGATGCCTTTTGTAACAAATCCCTATGCTGGATCATGAGTTACAGTTGACAGGACGTGTCCACCGACCGCTACATAGTGACTGGCATGGGACCTGTTACCTGTATAATCCAGGACTGCCAACTCTAACTTATTTCCCAATGGATGACCCTGTGAGACCACCCTGGGTGGAGGAGACCCATGGGAAGACCGAGGAGGTCATAGCTTGGGCAGTCGACCAAACCTGCTGCGAGAAGCTAGAGATGGGCTGAGGGCCCCCGTATCTGGAAGCGTAGGGTGGATGCGGCCATGCGCCCCGTCGGCATTAGCCCCTCCGATGATGATAAGACACCTCCCACCTACTTCCTTGTCCTTCTTTATATCAGTATTCAATAACATATGGACGACCAAAAACTTTCCTCCCCAATGGCGTGAAGCCCTGTACTTTCTTTCCTTTATCCAAATAAACCTGGTACCCTTCCTCAGTCAAGTTTTGCTGGATCCCAGCCATGTCGTAATCCCCGGCAATGAACAAGCAGATGCCTTGGCACGCTCTGCCACCTTTTCTACAACCCACTGACCTCACTTTTGACGCATTCCAGCCACCGACTACTCCTACTTCAGAAGTTTCTTTCTAGTCAGGTTTGACCACCAATGAACTCCAAACCATAAAACCTTCCATCATGCATTAATACCTCATGTCACGCTCCGACCCAACTCTGCGCTCCTCATGCAATGTTCTTCTTTCAGTTCCACATATCCTACTATCCAGTCCCCGCTTTACTGAAGCTCATATCCTCGCTTTTACTTGCTTGTCCGCTCTTCCCCGAACCTCCAGACTGTCGAGCATCCCCAGTTCATAACTTGTTCTTCCTCAGACACATAGATACCCTCTATTTTATCTAATCACCCTTTGTCCTTAACTCTTTCCCTTTCGATCAATATCTGTCCTATCCCATTTACCCTCTTTTACCCTTTTTGCTATCATGCTAATCTTATTTTGTTCAAATAAGGAACTAATTTAAACCCCTGTCACCACAATACTTTACCATTGTGCTAATGTGACCAATGGTGTCTAGCACATTTGTTTAAACCATAAACTATTATATTTCTCTCTGAAACTTTTTTATGGGTCAAGTATGGATTTAAGCTTTAAGCTTCAGTCTCAGTGAGTCTCAGTCTCTCCAGACAACACTTCCAATTTCAGCAGAGATTTATAAGATGTTTTCAGTTTGTGTGTGTGTGTGTGTGTGTGTGTGTGTGTGTGTGTGTGTGTGTGTGTGTGGTGTGTGTGTGTGTGTGTGTGTGTGTGTGTGTGTGTGTTGTGTGTGTGTGATTTTTTCTTTTCATTAAACTATCATGTCCAGTGTCACCAGACCCCTTTTTTCATTTCACTCAAATTTATATGATACTTGAGTGTGTCAGTTTCTTTCATTCATTTTTTGTTAAATCGAATATTGAAAGGAAAAGACCTATACAAACCTAAATATAACAGATGCATTTATATATTTCTTCGTAAGAAGTGAAAACTTTCTTTAGTATTTTCTCCATTCATCAAAATCTGCAAATATACACACACACCACACACACACCACACCACACACACCCCACACACACACACCCACCACACCCCACACACACACACCACACACACACACACACCACACACACAACACCACACACACACCACACCACACACACACACACACACACACACACACTCAAATAAGCTGACGGCAGCCTATTAATTTTACCTTTTCCATTTTTTCTACATTTTCCCAATAATACATTGCTTTGGTTTTTAGATATTTGAAGATAAGCAGTGTAAAATGATAGAGGCATCTATTTCAATAATGCGATGTGATCCTATTTAAGCACGTTTGCTGTTGGTAACAATAACATCGAACACGTGCTCGTAGCATAGAGAAAATTGTGCCGGGAAATTATTTAATATTTTGAAGACATGCTCTAAATCGAGACGAGTGAATGTAAATTTAAGAAACTTTAATGGTACGAAACTTAAACCCAGATCCAGGAGAGAAACCTGGAATCTTTAAGGAAATGACTACAATTCGCAAACAAATAGAAGACTTAAGAAGAAAGTGACGTGAGAAAACCAAATCTCAACTTGCCCGGCGACCGAATCCGCCAGAAATAGAAGAATTTCAACCCCACCACTACAGACAACACACTACCAGCAAGCAAAAAAAATCATGTATACTTACTATAAACTACCAAAGAATCAAAAAATTAATAACCCAATGAAAACAATAATCCTTAAAAAAATCAGTAATTCAAAAAAATAATAAAGGACTCCCCATGGCTCGGAACAGGCAAAGTTATGTTTGAGGTGATTGTTAACAAAGATACCACGTAAAAAAAATCTCAAAACTGTTGACTGCAATATGATTTGCAAACAACCTGCCTCAGATAAAAACAGACTTCTCATATGGTACAATATACCAATCTGAAATTGAAATAGATTCCAATGAACTATAGAATAAATGAGACCCCTGTTGAGACAAAATGAATTAATGGTGGATCAGAATAAATAAGATGAACAATGATATAGAAAATACCAAAAAAGGGCTACTAACAAAATCCGTAAGGGAAACCTTTAAAGGAGCATTACCAAAGAGAATTGCTTTAGAATACACATCCTACACAGTAAAAAAAATATATACCTTCCCAATTTTAAAATGGTTCAGGTACCTCAGGTATGGTCATGGAATTATGACATGTAAAAACAAAATTAAATGTAACATATGTAGTGATTATAACCATGATTATAAACATAGTCAAGATAATTTCCCATTGCTTTACTGTATTAAATGCTTTAAAATCCAAAAATACACAAAATAAACACACAACAAACAACCCAAAAACCCTTTACATAAAGAAACAATTTTATTTAAACCTCCCAAAAAACCCCCAAAATTTTACAAACATTAACCCAATAAAATGAAAACAAGCCAACCAATAAATTTAAGGACAAAATTCACAAAAAATAGAAATTCAAGGGGCGACCCCCCCAAAAGTAAGAACCCGGGCTTTCAAAAAACAAATGTTTTTTTTGGAATCCCGAATAATCGATTGCAATATTGGGTATTGATAAAAGGGTAAAGAAAAACACAAATACTCCCCAATAAAAAAAAAGTAATCTTACTATGAAAATACAAAAAATGTAAAGCATATAAACACAATAAAAAACCATTAATTTTACAAAAAAACCCCCCATCCCTTGTTTTTTTGTTGGCTGGGGTTAGGTTTTACCTCAACCCCTTTTCCAATGAATTTTTCAGATCTTTTCTTTTCCCCCTTTCTTTTCCTTTTTTTCTTTATCATCCCCCTCTGCAAAAATTTAAATAAATATAAATAATTTTATATAGATAAATAAAAATTTTTAAAATATATAAAAAATTATCAAATACATAAAACATATAAAAAAAAAAAACTAAACAAAAATAAACATATAACATAAACATAAACAATATACATAATACATAATAAAAAATATATCATATATTAATTATATTTAATATATTAAATATAATTATATATCAAATAAATATATATAATTTTTAAATTATATTATTTATATTTTTATATATATATAATATTATAAAATATATATAATATAAAAAAAATATTATTTGTGTGTGTGTGTGTGTGTGTGTGTGGGGTTTGTGTGTGTGTGTGGGGGGGGGGTTTTGTGTGTGTGTGTGTGTGTTTGTGTGTTTGGTGTTTTTAAATTTTTTTATAATGTTTTGTTTGTATTACACATATACAATTAACAAAAAATATACAGTTGGGGATATATTTCCTATATATATATATATATATAATATATATATTATATATATATATATAAAAAGATGATTTTGTAAGATAAGATAGATAGAGTGTATATTATATATAATATATATATATATTTTTAATAATTATAGAAAATAAAAATTAAATTTTAAAAAAAAAAAATATATATATATATATATATATATATTATATATATATATTTAAAAATATATATTTTGAGTTTATATATATATATATATATATATTATATATATATATATATATATAATAATTTTAAAAATTTTATAATAATAATTTTGAAAGTATAAAATATATTAATATTTTAAATATAATTTTTATTAAATTATTATAAAATATAAAATTTTAAAAATAAATATAAAAAATGTAATATATAAATATATATTATATTTTTATTATATATAATATATTATATATTAATTTTAATATTATAATTTTTATAATATAAAAATATATTTATAATATATATATATAAATATAATATAATATTATATATATTATTTTTTAAAATTTTTTAATATATATTTTAAATATATATATATATATTTTATTTATCTATAATATAATATATAAAATTTCCTTTTATGGACGGATAATGGGCAGAGCTAATACCGCGAAGTCAGTAGTGGAGCAACACTAGGGAAATATCAAGGCTTAAACTTGACTTTTAATGACGATGGTTGATTATCCTATCTGAGTCTATTGGAGGCCTGGTGCGGCTCTGATGACTAAGCAATGAGGCGAAAGCCTTAGGCCTAGAGGTATCCTGCGACCAAGACCAAGATTCAGGACTTTGGGGCTGTTAGGGAACTCATCAGTTGAATCCATGCTTGCGCAAGTACGTTGAAGTTACAGAGAGTTTTACATACCATTGGTAGCCTAGTCCATATCTTGGGCTGGCAGACCAAGAAGTCAATAGACGGATTCGCGTCTGGCAACAGGAGCCATGAACTCGAATCAACAAGAGAGTTGGAGATATCGGTACCTATGAGCAGGACCAAGCAGGTGTCTTCAAGGCCTTGATTACTGCCAGTTTTGCTGTCCTGGAAGCGAAACATGACGCTATCCCAGTGGTACTGGAGTCTATCTTGATGCCTTTTGTAAACAAGTCCCTCATCGGATCATGAGGGTTACAATTGGCAGGACCACAGTCAACCTGGCGTAAACCGTGAGACTGTCATGGGCCTGTGAGTTGCATGAATCTGGAACCGCCAACCAACTCAGGCTATATGTGGCACCTAGCTCATTTTCCCTGTGTACGACCTGCCCATCAGGTTGTCTCTTGCGGCGACAAACCCTGGGTGGAGGCGCCTGTAGGAGGAGATCATGGCTTGGGCAGCTCGACAAGACCTGTCACGAGGAATCAGAGATGCGGCCATGGGACTGCCTGGAGACTACCTCGAGGGCATCTGTGGCTGAAGCAAAGGGGATGTGACCATGCAGCTCCCGTCAGCGTTAGCCCATGATGATAATGATGATATTATGAGAGAGAGATAGAGGATGATAGTAGATGAGTATGATATAGAGAGAGAGAGATAGTACGAGAGAATAGACATACATACATACAGACTACAGACAACATACAGATGAGACAGAGATAAGATGTATTATAGAGAGATTAATATATATAGGGATATATATATATACATATGAATATATATAGAATATATATATAGATTTATATAGTATTATAATATCTAGTATATATACATATTATATATATATGACATATATATATAATAAATATATATATATAGATATATATATCTATATAGTATATATGTATCGATGTATGTAGGTATGTATGTATGTATGTATGTATGTATATAGATATATTAATAGATTATATTAGATAGATTATCGATATATATAGAGATATATGTATGGATGTATGGATTTGTATATAAGATATATATATATTTATAGTATATATTACATATACAGAGACATAGATGATAATAGATAGATATATTATCAGATATATCAAGATAGATCATATTTATATATTATATTTAATATATCTATGATATAATATATTATATAGATATATAGATGTGATATTATATATAGATTTTAGATATATTATATTATATATATATTAGATATGTATATAGATATAGATATTTGTATTATATAGATATTGTATATCTACTATATATAGTGATATAATATATATAATATATTTTATATATATATATTTAGATAGATTGATTTAGATAGATATATTGATATATATATATTTATTATATATATATATTGATATATATAGATATATCTCTATATATACGATATATCCTAGATATAGAAGAGAGTATAGATATATATATAGTAGAGATAGAGCTATATTATAGTAAGATATATATTATATATATGATATATGTAGATCTAAAAAAAACAATAGATATAAGAGTGAGATATAGATATATGTAATAGATATATATATTAGAGATATAGAGATGTATATATTCTATTATATAATATATATATATATATATTATATATAACTATATATATAAATATGTAGAGATATATTAATATACACTATATATAAATAAATATATATAATATATATCTTATATGTATATAATATATATATATACACACAGACAGATCATTCACAGACATACATAGAATAGATATATTACAGTTATATATATATATATACATATTATATTCTAATATACGTATATATATATATATATATATTATAAATATATTTATAAGATAGATATAAATATATATTAAATATGATAAATTAGATATGATACAATATATATATATAATAAATATATATTATATAAAAATATTATAGATATATATATATAACTATAATATATATTAAATTAGCTATATCTTATATATAGATAGATAGTATATAATATAGAGAGATAGATATCAAAATTATATATATATATAAATATAGATATAGAGAAAGTATATATAATAATATATATATATATAAATATATATATATAATAGAACTAGTGTATAAGTATAGACAGACGAAATGTATATCATATATAAATACTAGAGATATATAAAATAGATAGATATAGTATAACGATATATATATATAAATATATATATATATAAATAATTTATATATATATTAAATCTATATATATATAAATAATATATATATCTATTAGATATATAGTATGTCTATATATATATATATATATATATAAGATATATATAATTATCTATCTATATATATAATAATAATAATTTATATAATACTAATAATAAGGCACACACACATATATGTGTGTGTGGAGACTATATAATATATATATATATGATTAGAGAGAGAGAGATATATAGTATATATATATATATATATATGTTGTCTCTCTCTCTCTCTCTCTATATATTTATATATGTAGTATATATATATATATATATATATATATATATATATATATATATAAAAACAATATGCAATTACCTTGGGCAGAGGACTGAGAATATTTATTAATCTACAATAGACAAATAAATTTAAAGATTAGCAAGTTAGTTACCTGTACAAACTTGGCCTCAGAAACTCAAAATGCCAAAAATCTTACTGCTTGACATAGGAAATAATTTTTAACAATATTTAGGATGTGCGAGCAGAAAAATAAATATATGAGTATTCCGCAAAAAAAATGTCAGCACCCATTTCCTAATCAGAAATCGGTATTAAATTGAAAGCAATATCTGTGCATACTCAAACAATATAACCTAGAAACTATAATGAAACTGAAAGTACATGCATACTTTATTAAGAGTATTAAAACTTCTCTAACTACCAATTAGTTATGACAAAGGAGAAATAGCAAATGCACTTTTCAATCATAAATACTAATTTACAAAATGCTTAAAATTGAAGAAGCATCGTTATTTGTATGAGAAAGCAAAAATGCATGAATATCATTACCTTTGTGGAGAGTTCAATTCTGGCTCCTCGGCCATTCGGCTTGGAGCGATCAATCTGATAGTAGCAAAAGCCAGCTGTTTTGGTCATTCTGGCATTCCACCATGATATTCATTGTGGCAGGTAGTTTATTTTCAAAAGCATGAGTATTATAATAAGTGTAGAGTTTTTCTGCAAGCTGTTCTTTGCTCTTCTTGAAATTTTTGGTGTATAGGAGTGCTTCCGGATGGCAGCGTTCGAGATTAACATGCTTGGATAGCGATTCGATGAATGACAAAGTGGAGTGAAGTGAGACCATTATTAATCTTCTCTCACCTTAGAAAAACTGTCGATTGTCTTTATGGCCCTCAGTCTTGGGCAGCGCCTTGGCCTTCCTCTGCCTCGCTCTTTAGGGCGTCACCAGAGGACTCCAGTGTTGGAGCAGGTCTTTTCACTTCGGTCAAGAGAGAAAACCTCATCAGATTCAGAAGTCTGATGAGAGGGTGATTGTTGGGGAGTCTCGCCATGAAGAAGAACTTGATGGATGATTTTATGGTTACCTTTTTTTGATGGATCTGATGGGCCTTCGGGATCATCTAGCTTATCTTCCACCTTGCATTCCTGAGAGGCTTTCCTCTTTGATTTAAGTCTCAGAAATACTTAACGGCTCTTTGTATCTACCACTGTACGTCCACTGGACCTTTTGTTTGTTCTCTCAGAAGCAGATGGTAAATAAAAGCTACATCATCTTCACATTCATCATCATCATTATGAAACGTCCTCTCATACCTATCTTCATCTTCGGAGTGGCTATTCACTTTCTATTTTGGCAATTTGCTTCTTTAACACTTTTGAGGTACTCCTCAAAACTCTCATCGTCTCCATTGCTATCTCAAGGTCTGGACTAATAGTTCACATAAGAATTTCCACTTTCTGTCTTCTTCCATTTTTTGTGTGATGTCATATGAAACATTGTCTACACTATTGCTCTCCTTGTCACTTTCCTCCTCCTCAATGATGACCTACTTCCACCTGATACAAGAGACTATCTTCTTCCTCACTTTCATAATTGTTACGATATAGCATGTCGCCTTTTGTTTTTCTTTTAATGGGACTTTCATCCTCAGTTAAAACTGGCATTTGTTCTCTCCCCATCAATGGAATTTTGCTGAGTTTTCTCTTTTTATGGCTACCAAAAAAGGCCACTTCATTTTTTCTCCAACTCTGACTATAGAGTTTGTCAAGTTCATCTTGGACCAGTTTTAAGTTCAACAAGGCGCTGGTGTTCATAGCTTTTGACTGACACTGTGATCAATATTTTTGCTTTTGGTTAACACATTGGATTTAACTGGACTTTGAGGAAAAATACTTCACTCAATTTGTTCTGTCCTTTGTCTCTATGTCTGGCGAGGACACAATACGATGGATAACCATCTTCGTTCTCCTTACATAGCTATACCATCACTATTTTCTGAACTTTTCACGGTCAGATATATGATATCTTCACATTCTATTTTTCTTGATAATATTAATGATGTCTTCATGGTTGACTCACTATGGTTCTGAATACTTTGGGGAAGTGGCATACTTTTCACCAACTGTGCTGAACTGATTTTTTGATATTCTAATAAGTGTTACTAAGTTCTTCAGAAAGCCGCAGGTGAAATGAGTTCTCCAGCATCAGTTCATTATCTTGGCGACTCTTTGATTTAATAAAGACGTGATTTTCACTATGGACATGAAGTAGAACCCTGGACTACTGTCTATTTCCCTTTCATCCGAGGATTCTTCGGATTCTGTGCAAAAGGACGCTTGCAGAAGTTTTGATCTTCTCTGAAAAATATTGTCACTATCTTCACTATCAGAATTACAATTCTCGTTGCACTGGACTTGAAGAGCTTTTCATTCCTGCTAACCCACTACTGATTTTCCTCTCACAAGAGCCTAGGACTCCAAAATCATGCAACAAATTAATCTTTGTGATGATATATTCACATGACCCAGAGTCACCAGACATGGAGCCTACAACTTTCTGACTGACAGGACCGCCTACATCAGGATCATTTCTTGCTTGAGGAGCTTGTGCCAAAAGAGCTGTCCTTAAATGGACTAGATATATCCATCCAGCACTGTGGGAGAAGCAATGAAGGGATTATGTGCCTTGGGTTTTCCAGGGGAAACCAACTCTTGAACCATCAGTATCTTTCTGATTTTTCATCACAATACTTTCATACTGTCTTTGGAGGGAGGAAACAGGTACCTGAATCTCAGCCTCAACTGACTCTGATATGTACTCTGAATTAGATGTAGTTTCTAAAGTGCTTGATGGTTCTATATATCATCATCTTAACACTTTTGCGTGAGCTTTTACAGTATTCACAGGCTGATGATATTTTAGCTACAGGCAAGACATGCTAACAATACTAAAATCCTCAGATGAAGGATGGGAATTTTCCTGAGAAGATACAATCTCTGCGTTCCTTTTGAACCTGATTTGTTGAGCATTAATGGATTCACATTATTTCCTCTGGCTTGTCACTTTGTGCTTCTATGTGCATGTCCTCTTCTTCAGCTTTCTGATCAAACTATTGTCTTAACCGTTTCAGTCCTTTTATTTTGCACATATTGGGAGATGTTATAAGGAGTGGAATATTAGAGTCAGAACCTGGTATTCTGTCAGTCCTGAGGTGAGGGATGATACGTCAGACAGACCTGGGCAGAGACTCTCCCGAACTTCGATTTACTGGCCAGCCAACAGTTGTGCTGTTGAGGGCCTATTTTTTTTTTTCTTAGTACTTCTCATAATACAGCAATTCCAGTAATTATAGAGTCATCACACAAGAAACGATTATTTTTTTCAATCTGACTTACAAGTGCAATATCTCTCCACATATTTTTCAGGAGGGTTTCTGTGAGTCCTAACTTCTAATAAATTTACGAAACCAACAAGGTGCATATAACTTTTGTGGAGGTCGAAAATTGTGTCTCATTTGGCTTTGACAAGTATAATATAGACTGAGGGATCTTCTCCATCTAGGAGCCACGTTAACCATTTCTTTGCCACAGAAGTATTCACAAAACTACCCTCATCAATGTCTGTGAAAATGCTGTCTATCCTAATGCTTGGTTCCTTGCATTCTCTTTCTATTTTCCTTCTACGTTACATTAGCAATTGTCACTTTTCTGACTGCTCGTGTATCTGATGCTCTACTTCTTTGATTTGGATGTGGAGTGACTCGTGTTGACACAATACTTGAAACAACAATGTATTCTCTGGTTCATCATACAAAATATCATCATCCCCTTCAGAGTCGGATTCCTGTGTTAAACTTTTATCCTTCACCGCTCTCCAGGCTGACTTGATATAGCGGTTGGTAATTTCCAGCGGTAGCCGAGACCATTTTAATTTGGTGTACCCTCCTGTGACTTGGTTTTTTCTCGGACATGTAGGCGGAATGCTGCTTTTTATCTGGAGGACTTTGCGCGTCTTTAGGGAGAGTTTGTTTGATTTGCGTGAAGGAAAATTATAGAGATGGCGACCTATACAGTATGCCCAGCAGTAGTTACATGTGAAAAACTTTATGAATGAAATGACTTACCATTAAATTCCTTTTTATCTTTGTGGTTGAGGTTCCGACCATCAGATATCTTGTACTGAATATCAACATCTCATTTCGGTCTATAAGACTACTTTTACCTATCAAATATTTTTCTTAAAGAGTGTGAGCTTTCCCACATAATTCATTTATCTATAAAAATGGAGTCGATTTGTTTATTTACAATATGACATATCATGACAAACTTCAACCAATGAGGGTTCTTCTTAAATTACTCTCATGTTATTTAAAGAACCCTACAGTAATGACACATTATTAAGAGAATTAAATCCTTACTCTGGTGGCAAAAAATACGTCTTCTCTGGAGGACTCGTGGGGGCTCTGCCAAAGGGGGTGAGTGGAGGTCCCCAGCAATGTCCATCAGACAACAGAAGTTGAATTGATGCGGTGCCTGCGGCGTGCCCCATTTTCAGAATGCTAGGAAGGAAGGTTGTTAGAAAAATTACCTGAAATGATATAGTTTATGATAAGGTGCATGGAGAGTGATACAGCTTGAAGGATAGTGTTGTATTTTTAGGAGTTTTCAATTTTCAGTCTCTGAACCTCTTACTTCCTTAATAAATTAATTTCATGAAAATGATTCCGATGTAGGGATAACCAATAATAATAATAATAATAATATATAATAATAATAATAATAATAATATATATATCAGAGATGGGTATTTTTTTTACAATCAAGCAATTGCCGTTACCATGATTTTACCACTGAAAATATCTGGAGCAAAGAAGAAAAGATAATTAACAATGTCATAAAATAATATCATTTAGATTACTGTTGGTTGAGGCTGTCCCCTTCCTATATGTTGCTGAAATACCTGGAAAAAATTATTGCTGCGAAAGAAAGCTTACACATATGCTCATCCTCGGAAAACCTATTGAAATTCTTTTTAACTATTTATGTGAAATATATATATATGTATATTATATATATATAACGTGTGTGTGGCATATATCTATATATATATATATAATATTATATATATATATAATATATATATATAATTAGATATATATATATATATAATATATATATATATTAATATATATATATAATATATATATATAATATATATATATATAATATAATATATAATGATATAATATATAATATATCATATAG
Organism: Penaeus monodon; assembly: GCF_015228065.2. NCBI lineage: Eukaryota > Metazoa > Arthropoda > Malacostraca > Decapoda > Penaeidae > Penaeus > Penaeus monodon. The sequence goes on from NC_051403.1 coordinate 37,899,366, forward strand.
ATTAATATATATATATAATATATATATATATTATACTATATATTATATATTATATTATAATATATATATATATTATATTATATATTATATATATATATATATAATATTATATATATATAATATATATATATACTATATATATAATATATATATATAGATATATATACACACACACCCACCACAGACACGCATATATATATATATATATATAACATATATTATATATGCACATAAATAGTTCAAAAAGGATGCAATAGTGTTTTCGAGGAGAGCATATGTGATAAGCTTTCTTTCAGCAAGCAATAATTTTTTCCAGCAGGTATATCAGCAACATATAGGAAGGGGACAGCTCAACAACAGTAATCTAAATTGATATTTGTATTTAGACAGTTGTTAATTAATCTTTTCATTCCTTTGCCCATGATATTTTCAAGTGGTAAATCATGGTAAAATGAGTTACCATATATATAATATAGATATCAAGATAGTATATATATATATATTATAATAGATATATAATAGATAGATATAATAGATATATATATATAATACATTATACTTACTATAGATATATTATGATATAGATATAAGATATATATAATAATATATATATAAAAGAGAGATAAGATATATATATATAATATCTCTATATATATATGATATAGATATATATATATAGAGATAGATAGAGAGAATATTATATATTATATATATATATATATATCATAATAAGGTGATAGAGATATATATATAGATATGAGATAGAGAGAGAGATATATAGATAACGATATAGATATAATATATATAGACTAAGAATATATATATAATATAGTCATATATTATATATTATATATAATATATATATATAATATATGTATATATATATATAATATATTATATACACACAGACATATATATATATAACAGACTATGATCATATACATATATATCGGACAGTATACATAACATATATATACATATAATATATATTATAGAGATAGATAGATATAGTGATATAGATAGAGATTATATACATATATACAGATGACATATATAGACATATATATAATATATAGATCTTAGAATATATATACATATAACATATATACATGTTAGATATATATATATGATATAAGTATGAAAAAGTATATATAGAGAGAGAGATAAGATATCAAGAGAGATATGGATGTGATACACAAAAACATATTATATTAGATGATATAGAGATAGAGATATATATATATATATATAGATACTTATCTATATATATATATACACACACACACCATATTATATATATACACAACACATATATAGCTAGTATACACCACACACAAGATAGATTATATTATAGATTATATATATATATATATACATCAACTATATATATACATAATTATACAAATGAATATAAATATATATATAACACACATATATACAATATATTTAGGCACATCATATAACATAACATAGTATACATATATTATACTATAAATATGTATACATATACATATTAGATACACATATGTATACATAGACGATATATATACAAGATGGGATACATATACATATTATTAAATATCAATATAGAGATACAGATATATACATATACATATATATAAGAGACAATATATGTAGATAGATATACAACATATATATATACACACACAACACACACACACACACCATATAATATATCTATATATATATATATATATATATATATAATAGTATATGGATATGTATATATTTATATATGTATATGATACACACACACACACACCCACACACACATATAAATATAACGACTATCATATATATAATATATTATAATATAATATTATACATATATACATATATATACATATATATATAATATATATATAATACATAGTATCACATATAGATATATATACATATAAATCATATATATATATATACTATATATATATATATCATATATATAATAGATTATATATAGATATAGTATATTATTATATGCCAAGTAAGTTATATATTGTTCATTATGGTGCCCAAAGTCTAGCGGACGAACCTAACTACAAAACTGTACCAGCCATAGCTTGCAGTGGATGCCATATCTATCTATAAATGAACTATACATGCACAATAAATTAACAATCACACTCCCCATGTATCTTGATATAATAGGCTGAACTTCCCAAACCAAAAGACCAGTACTCTGGTCAACTGAGCCACCAAGCATACTTCATCCACAGAGAAATGTCTTATGCTAGCAAAATGAAGTCTCAAGTAAGATCTGGTATTTGTATGGGCTTAATAAACTTCATTTCAGGACTGAACAGTCAAGAACCAGAAAACGAATATACAAGGTCACATGTATATTCACAAAATTAGCAGTGAGGGGATATAACATCTAAGTTTCAAGTAATCTATGATGCAACTAATATCAAATTACTGCCACAACACATCTCACTTTCTTATCTTGAACAAAATATACACATTTCAAAGAGCAGAAAAAGTATAAATGCACCTCCATTAAGTACCACGTGAAAAACAGTCTAGTGATAGTGACGGATAAACCCATTATTGCCCTATCAAAGTCCACAGACTTAAGCATCAGCATGTCTCCAAAGTTTTGGAGGTCTGGCAAATAAAACTTCCAGCACAAAAGCTATATTCTGGCAAGGCAGACCTCACTGGCCCTTTGACCCTCTAATAAGGAATGAGTACAAGCACCATACCTGCCAAAAATCTGTGATGAAGATTGTTGGCCTTTTAACAGCATAAATGAGGGGGCTAGAACATCTAAAGCAATCCTACTCTGGATGAGAATGCCAGGTTTTTCATTAAATAATGAGAGTAGGATTCAAAATGACTCTTTTTCATTAAAGTACTTTGTGTATGGGTTCCTTGCCATTAAGATATGTTTCAGATTCACACTGCTTTATGGTCAGGTAAACTGTGCTTGTAATGGACAAAATAAAGACATTTTAAATCTATGGCCCTATGTATTCCTTTGCAAGTTAGTAATAATGAAAACAATACAAAATCTAAACTTTAGCAACAATAACATAATACTAAACAAGAATTGGAAAATGTCATGATACTGTCAAAAAGAAGGGGAAAAAACACTCACTGCGGCAAATGCCACGCACAAAGTCTAAGTGCAATCAGGTTGGCGGTCCCTGGTGGGAAAAACGGTAATTGAGAAGGGCGTTTGGAGGCAAAGCAATCTGAGAAGGATTTCGGTTGATACAAAAAAGTTTGTGGCTCCAAGAAATCCCTCGTGTGACGTTAGCCACATTAATATGGTGACTTTCAGTTTCTCGGAAAGGGGCAGTACTTAATAGCAATTTCTCTCTCTTCTTCTTTTAACGGTAGCGTTCATGTCTGAGGCCGCCGGGGTCACAGCATGCTACGTAATTGTATTAGTTTTCTGTTGGATGCTTCTTGGAGTGGTACGTGGTAGGGTCCCCAGTTCCTTTCACAGAGAGTTGACGGTGGACCTTTCTCTGGTAACATTAGCAATTTTTCTATAAGTATACTACTTCTTGAAAACTGATCAATAGATGAAAAAAAAACAAATACTTCACTCATATTACACCATGAATAATAATAATAATAACAGCAAGGTTGAATGGGTGTGTGACGCCAATAAATAGCCACTGTAAATTGCATAAGAACATTTGTCTCTTACCATTATGAAGATGTGGAGACTGAACTCATAATATATTACTTATTTCTTAACTAAGACAAAAGTTTATGAAACAAGGGTTTTGCGGATTTAAATCAATGGAAATACATTGTGAGAAGAAACCTATCCTGGATTAGACAATCTAAAAGGCTCTTATGTGGAATACCTTCAGTAAAGAACAATTTAAAGATTTATTAGAAATAAGAGGAAAAAGGAATTATCAGGACAGTTCAGACTTAAAACTAACATCAACTCGAACAAAATAAGATATATCAAACACTCACGAAAATAACATAAAACGACAGAAAGCACAATAATAATAACATAACGATAATAATGATAAAATAAAATCAAAGTGACTTCACTTCTAGACTCGACTTTCTTCAAGAAACATCCACAAGCATCCTTCCCAAAATTGAAAACACCTTGCCCATGCCATCCCCGCGACTCCTAAGTGCAAAAGCGAGTAGGTGTGAGAGAAGTTGCAGGACGCGAGGACGCACGCACATGAAAGGGACCTGCAGGGACGGCTTTAATCCTCATTCAAAATCCCAGCTGGGGACGCATCTTGTATGACACACATGAAGGCGACGGAAAATTGCCTTGTTCTTTTGCGGGAAGTTTATTTTTTCTGGTTTCTGTAAATTTGAAAAGACTTTAAGGGAGATCTTGAGAATCTTATAAATGTAACGTATTGCTAAAAAAACAAAAAAACAAAAAACGGAATTGAGATCAGGAAGCTGGCAATGATGCCTGACGATAGTTGCGGTTCAGTTATATAAGGACGTTCGTATCCGATGTATCAGTCAGGTACATGTAATTTGTTTATTATTTATATTATTATTTTTATCTTATAGAGCACATATTCATCTTGTAATCTATTTTATGAGAAACCAAGTACATGGAAAGCGCGCTGAAGCGATAATGCATACGTACGTAAATGCATACTTACATAATAATACACATACACATTCATATATAAGTATGGAAATGCATAATCTATACGGTAATATTACGTACACACACCACACACACACACACACACACACACACCAATATATATGTTTTTTATTTATATATATATACTTTATATATAATTATATATATATATTGTGTGTGTGTGTGTGTGTGTGTGTGTGTGGTGTGTGTGGTGGTGGCTGTGTGTGTGTGTGTGTGTGTGTGTGTGTGGTGTGTGTGTGTGTGTGCGTGTATGGATAAATAGATGAATACATAAATACATACATACCATTACATACATACATA
>NC_051403.1:37906804-37954304 GCF_015228065.2 Penaeus monodon
AATCAGCCTTCTCAGATGGAAGAGGTTTATGGGAGTTTGATCTGAATTTCTTGGGCCATCAACGGCTTATAATTACAAAGGTTCATGAATAATGTCTTGGCTCCAGTACTTCGGCCAATAAGCAGTATGCTTTCTCGCATAATGTAATTGTTCAATAGTGTGATGGGACACACTTGCGTACCTGGAGGACTTCCTACTATCCTGCAACGGACAGGCTTTAAAACGGTCTCTCCCTAAGTGTCATTTTGGCAAATCAAAAGTTAGCTCCTGGGGCTATGTTGTGTCAGCTCAAGGCAATAAAGCCTATCTTGAAAAAGTCTGAGCCATCCAAACAACTCTACTCCTAACACTGTAAGGAAAGTGTGGGCTTCTTGAGGATGGCAGATTTGATGTGAAAGGCTCAGTGAGGTGCAGCCCCGCTCACTAATCTAAACTAAAAAGGAGATCGTTTGTATGGCACCAAGAAGTGCGAGAAGTCCTTTAATTTGTATACGTCAGATATTATGACCGCCTTCAGTTCATGCTTTTCCCGATTTTTTTTTTTACACACAGAGCATCGGATTTAAAGCAACACATCAACTTATGGTGATAAACCCATCGATTATTATTCTCGTAAGCTTCGTGTGGTGCAGAGTTGAAGTACTCCACGGAATGACAAGGAGGCCATGGCGTGTATCGCAGTGAAACACTTCGATGCTATTTGTTCAACGTGAGATTACAAATGTTTACTGATCATGCGACCTATGTGCTTATAATATTTTCCAAGGCACGAGTAATGCAAGAGTAGCGAGTATCGGTATGCTGTAGAATACGTATGTACCAGTCAACATTATTCATAGACAGGGGAAGAATCATAACATAATCTACCTGCCTTTCATGCGTAGCTGTTGTCAGCCATGTCCTGGTAAACAGTTAGAAACCATTGGTTCTCCAGCGGACCCAAATCATTTTGTACGGCTTCAAGGAAACGGACAGAGGCAGCTAAAGGATACAAGCTTGGGGCTGAAAATTATAAATTACGTCAGAGGTGGTACTTTCCCAAGAAACAAAATTTGGTATGGGATGACTTTATCTGAATAATAATGTATTGTAAACGTGAAGGGCACAAAGAGTGGCCTCAATGAAATACCAGTTTGTTTTTTCCTGAATCACTTGTTCACTACTAGTCTAGACAGTATTATGTGGCTCATCCTAGATTTATGAAGGGGGACGTATTTCCGCAGCCGAGAACTCGTTTTTCATGCGCAATGCATCAGGGCCAAGACCCGAAAATATAATGCTAACTGTCCCAGGCCCAGAAGAGAAAGGGTGCAGTCAAACGGCAAGGTATGTTGTAAAAAATTTCCAGCAATACATAGAACCTCTTGAATACATGGATTTCGACAATTGTAGATCATTACCACGATATCAGCTATTCTTTGCAATCCTTGATAAGCGCCCAGTGAAACAGTTAGGTAATGCTTTGACTAATTATTGCACTAGCTTTGGCTGCCCACTTGAAGTGGTTAAGTGACCGAGGACGGAATTTTCAACTGTGACTTTGGACGAAAAAATGTGTGCAATCATAACCATTCAAACTTACTAACACTGCATACACCAGAATTCAACAGTTGTGCAGACGCGGGTTCAACAGGGTACACTGAAAGACCACCTTGCATTATTTGCGTTCAAACAACACAAGAAGAATGGGAAGAAACAATTGGGTTTCGCTCAGATGGCCATTAATACATTTACACTCAATCATGTACGAACCACACCATACTATTTATTCTTCGGACAGATGCAAATTTCCCATTGCATTGTCTGGGTGTATGGCTGGCAGTCTTATTTATTGGAAAGTGCCATAGTGGGATATAGTTTTCATTCGGAAGGGGAGTAATTAACTCAGATCGGCGGGTTTTGGCCGTAATCGGTGCCATCACTAGCCCGTACGCCCCAGCGTCACTCCACAAGCTGGGGAGATGAGGTCGAATATTCGAAGTTATTTTAATGCTATTTTACTGCAATAAATAAGGTGAAAATTGACTGCAAGTTTACCTTGACACCATCCGCTTTTTTATTCTAGTAATATATATATACATATATATATATATATATATATATAATATATATATATATATATATATGTTGTACGATGTATGTATGTATGTTATGCATGTATATATCTGCATATTGTCCACACACACACACTACACACACACACACACACACACATTTCATAATATATAGATACTATATATACTATATATAATATATATATATATACATACATTAATATATAAGTACATATATATTTAAATAATATATTGCATATGTATAAAAATTTAATATATATATATATATATATATATATATATATATATATATATATATATTATATAGATATATATAATGTATATGTATTGCATATATATATGTACACACATGCATACGTATAAATATGTATATGCATATATACACATATATATGTATATAGTGTTATGTATACACACAATACAGAATACGTATATATATACACACACACCCAACACACACATATACATAATATATATATATATTATATATAATATATATATATAATATATATATAATATATATTATACACCATATCCACATGTTCCTTGGCAAGGAACTTCACATCAATTGCCCACTCCCTGGGGTGGGTTGGGGGGGGGTGGTTCATGGGTTAGCCACCAGTATAAAGGGACCCAGCCCACTACATGATGTCCAAAGTCGAAGTAGTTCGCAAACACCAACATCCAGTGATGGTACAAAAAAGTGTATATATGGTATATATGAATCGAATATTTGTATATTATATATATGAGATATATATATTATATCTATCATATATGTATTAATATAGTATATATATAGATTATATATATATATATATATATATATATATTACATACAATATATATAATATTATATATATATGCCCTATATATAATAGATATATGATAATATATATAATAGATATATATATATATAATTATGTATTTTTTTCAAAGCCATTCATTCCACTGCAGGATTAATGCATCTCTGAAGGTCACTATGAGGGTTATATGCAGTGCTCCCCCCATCAACCGCGGTTGGCGCGCTAACACTTTTGCCACGGCTTGTGACTCTCACTGCGAAGGTGGTGGATTCTCAAGGCGATGTGTCATTTCTTGGGATCGAGCTGCAGTCACAGCGCAACATTTTTACGACTGCCGCGGTAGGGAATGAAATCGGGACTACGGGGGCGGAAGTAAGTGCTCTAACACTGAACTTATATATATCTCTATGTATATATACACAGTATCTATCTATCGCACCAGAAATATTGAGCTATATATATAATATATAGGATCGAATAAGTAATAGCTATAATATGAAATATAGATCTATATATATGAGATATCTAATATATTATATATATATATAAGAATATATATTATATAAATACTAATATATATATGTAGATAGATACATATATATACTTAATGTATCTAAATATATACTATCTTATATATATATATTATATAATATATTATATATATTATACATATATAATAGATATATGGATATAGAATACGTATGTATATATTTATAAATATAGAATCTGTATCTATTTAGACATATTTACATATATATGTTTATATATATTCACTCACACACACACACATATCTACGCGTAAGGCACACAGTCGGTAGTGGTAATGATGATGTCCCACTTAGGTCTTTAAAAAAATCCCATTTCACTTCTTAAAAACATGAGTACATATGCGCATATTACCAGGGATCTTAAAACCACGTATATATGTTTAGAGTCACCTAATACCGTTTATAATTACCATATCAATTGTTTTTTTTTTGAAAGTTACAAGGAATCATTTGGTCTAGCCAGGGTTGTGTTATAACAAATAGATTGCAGTTATGTTTAATGAATGTGATATGTATTATGATAATACTCGACTAACAGATACGAAAAATGTCATGTTAAGTCATACTGTTGTTATGACAAGCGTTTCGTGTATTATATGTAAACTACCATTTACTTATATATGTATATATGTATATATACATACTTATATATGTAGATAGTATATCTACATACTTATATATGATATATAACTATCTATGTATATCTACAGATATAAATATTTATATATGTATATTATATATATATATGTAATATTTATCTAGTCTATTGTATATATATAAATCTAATCTATGTATATTTATATATATAAAATATTGACTATGTATATTTATTATATATAAACATTTATCTATGTATATGTTATATAAATCTTATCTATGTATATTTAATATATATGTCTATAAATATACTAAATATGTATATTTATGTATGTGTGTTATATATATAACACATACATAGCTAGACAGATACACGACACTTGGATCTAAAACAATGAGATAATATATCCCAAAGTCAAGGGACAAGGGCGTTCAACAGAGCCTAGTCATAGCAATAAAATTTTAGTCGATGTTCGTGTGATATGTAGGATGAATTGTATTATGCATAAACATGTGTGATATATATGATAAATTGTAGTTATGTATAATGAATGCGTGATATGCATGATATAGTGTGCTATGTATAATGAATGTGGCATTAAGTATGAATGTATGGTGAGTATAATGAGTTTGTGGTATGTATACTGAATGCATGGTAATGTATGCAAAACTGAAATGTACTGATATGTGAAAAGCTATGCCGTTTTTCATTAATGAAAGTCTATATCGAAATCAGTCGTGTTGATATTGAATGTTAATCTGAAACTTTATGAATTAAAGTAGCATTTAATTGATATCCCTTTCGACTAATAGCTGATGAGATCATGACAGTGATATGCTGTCGATTCTCACAGAACCGTTGTTACGTAATCAACGGCTTCTTAATGTATTCAGTTGGATACTGTCTTGAGGATTGGCAGGCGTTAGTCATGGTCGTAGTCACATTATACAGGTAAGTATGTGATGAAAGTTTGTAGAATCGACTTGAGTATATGTTGCCAGGTGGTGTAAGGAGGCGGTGAGAGTATTCAAACAGATACCGTTGATAGAGTCGTGGCAGTAATTGTCCCTACAACTTGTGTCACGTGCTCTTCATGATCGGTAGCAGAGTAGTAAGCTGCTGGTTTCAGGCTGATAGCTGGTAATAAGGTATGCCGATCTTATCTGATCATTAGTTGGCTGACGTAAAATGTGGAGCAAGCAGCTGTGGCGCCTGATATTGAGATACCGTTCAGTGTGAGTGAGTAACAGCGTTAAGGGGAACACAATTCGTAGTGGTAACGCTAACATAGGTAGGTATAAGATCTAGGAGAGTGACAGTGGAAAGTACCGTCTGACTTTGTAGTCGAGTGTTTGTCAAAGAACGTAAGAGATACATCTTGACAACCTTAACAGGTAGTCTGGCGAATCTTTATTGGTGAAAGCAAAGAGAGGGGCTGTCCACAGAGAAAACAGTTTCATGTTCAATTCTTAATTAATTTTAGTCTGACTTTTAACAGATGAAATTTTTAGAAAGCCCAATCCGCCTAATGCGTTCATGAAGGGGGGTGATTGATCTTTTTGTAGGAATATGTCCCAAAGAAAAATCGGCAATACACATGAGATCTAGAACTAATGACATCCGAAAGTCACGAGGGAAACACATGGTTGTTTAACGCAGGAATACCGAGTTTATAATAAACTGTATTTAGATATAAAAATGTGTGATATGTATAATAAATATAGTTAGGTATAATGAATGTGTATAATGTATAAGTTGGATTATTTTAAGAGTATGATGTATGTGAATGAATGTAGGTATTTATAATGAAGTTTAGAGTAGAAAGTGGAATTGTTACTTATGTGAATGGAAGGTCTTGTGTGCATAATGATATGAATAGCATGTGTAATGAAAAACGCATAATTGTAAATGTATGGAACATTTTATACTTCTCAATGTAGTCCCTTATATCCACCGTAGCCATTTTTTTATGTAAATTAATTTGTTTATGGTTGCAACATTTTATTAATATTCCTCGATTAATAGCTACAAAAATCCGTTAAATGATTGTTATGGCAAATACTTGGAATGTATAATATACCATATAGATGTATATTTATATAGACATATGTATATATATATTTATATATATATGTAATATATGTATAGTTAGATATACATCTGTATATATATGTATATTTAGATATACATATGTATTATATATGCTATATTTATTAATACATATGTAGATATATGTATACGTATATTTACATATGATATATATGTAAATATATGTTATTTATATATACAATGTATATATAGGTTATATATGATATAGTTTATTATATATATGTATATCATATATATATGTATATTTAATATATTGTATATTTATTATATTTTATATATGTATATTTATATATATATGCTATATATATATGGATATTTATATATGCCCAAAATAGTATATCTATATATTTATATATGTATACAACGCATAAATTATCTAAGTATTTATGCCATATATATGCTGTGTATGTATATGAAAAAAGGAAAACAGCAGAGTAAAGAATGAAATAAATCGTAATGTTGCGACCTCCTCACGAGTCCGTTCTTAGACGAATAATAAACCGTAAATGGACGGAACTATATATTTATATTATTGATCTACATATAGATGTCTATATATATGTATATACAAATAATATATTCACATATTTATATTAAAAACCAGATAGATAGACAGATAAATAACATGACATCTATCTATAGCTCGTACTAATTATAACCCAAAACCATGGTGTTTCAACACGGTAAATATTATTATAAGAATTAAATGTACTTATGTATGGTAATGTATAATTCCTGAGTAATGAAGTAATGGATGGATGATGAGTATGATGAATGCGTGTTGGAGAGTATAAAGAATGCGTAGCGATTATAATGCTAGTTATAACATAAATTGTATTTGTGTATGGTAAGGATAATGATTGCGTGATGAGACAATGACTATGTGTGAAGTATAATGAATGGGGTGGTGAAGTATATGAAATATGCTGAGTATAATGAATGTATGATGAGTATAAATGAAATGTTATGAGTATAATGAATGTATGAGTATAATGAATGATGAGTATAAATGAACGTATGATGAGTATAAATGAATGTATGATAAATAAAAACAAAAACAAAAAAAAAAAAAAAAAAAAAATTGACATGCAGTGATGATGTATAATGAATGTATGATGAGTAAATGAAGGTATGTGATATAATGAATGTATGATGAGTAGTAATGACTGTATGATAAATATAATGAATGCATGATGAGTATAATGAATGTATGATGAGTAGAATGAAATGTATGATGAATATAATGAATGCATGATGAGTAAATATGAATGTGATGATGAGTCGTAGGCAGCAGTTGTCCCTATACTTTGTGTCACGTGCTCTTAATTCGGTAGCCGAGTATGTAATGCTGATGTTTCGGGTTAAAATTGGTACAAGTGTCTGCGATCTTCTTTTGATCATTAGATGGGTGACGTAAATGTGGGAGTAAGCAGCTTTGGTGCCTGATATCGAGGATCTTATATATGTAAATGCTATGCGGCATTTATATTCTCAAGAAGTCCTTCATATCCACCGTAGCCATTTTTTTATGTAAATAATTTGTTTATGGGTTCAACATTTATCAATATTCCCGACAAATAGCTACAAAAAATCCTGTTAAAATCTAAACTGATTGGTATGGCAAACTGCTTCAATGTATATATACATAAATATGTATATTTATATTACATCATGTATATATAATTTATATATACATATGATATAAGTAGGTTTAATATAAACATGATATATATATGTTATATTTATATATACATATGTATATAATGTATATTTATATATACATATGTAATTTAGATATACATACGTATTTATATATACATATGTATTTTATATATACATATGTATATTTATATAACATATGTATATATAGGTATACAAGATAAAATATATAAGCTATTTAGGCATATATCTGTTTGGTGTGTATGTATACGAAAAGGAAAACAGACAGAGTAAGAAATGAAAATAAAGCGTAATGTTTCGCCTCCTCACGAGGTCCTTCTTGACTAATAATAAGCAGAAATGGATTAATATATATTTATATATTCGTATAGACATATAGATGTCTATAAATATGTATAAATACCAAATTATATATTCACAATATTTATATAAAAACAGATAGAGGACAGATAAATACATTGACATCTATCTATAGCTTAGTACTAATTATAACCCAAAATCATGGTGTTCAACAAGGTTAATATCTAGTTATAAACAATCAACTGTACTTTAGGTATGGTAAAGTATAATTCACTGAGTAATGAAATGTAATGGATGGATGATGAGTATAAATGAATGCGTGGAGAGTATAAGGAATGTGTAGCGATAGTCTAGTTTATACAATAAATTGTCATTGTGCCCCGTATGGTAATGCATAATGATTCGAGTGATTGAGTTACAATGACTAGTGGTGAGTATAATGAATGTGTGGTGAGTATAATGAATATATGATGAGTATAATGAATGTGTGAGAGTATAATGAATGTGTGATGCGTATAATAACTGTGAGGAGTATAATGTACTAGTTGGTGAGACAATGAATGTATGATGAGTATAATGATATATGATGCGATAATGCAGTGTGATGAGTTAAATGAAATGTGTGATGAGTATCAATGAATGAGTGTGTATGAGTATAATGAGGTGTGAATGATTACAATAAATGTGATGAGTATTAATGAATGTATGGGAGTATAAATGACTGCATGTTTGAGTCATAATGAATGTGAGACGTATAATGAAGTGTGATGAGTATAATATAAGAATGCGTTGATGGTATAATGAATGTGATTTGATGAGTAAATGAATGCTGGTGAGGATAATGAATGTATGAAGGAGTATAATGAATGTATGATGGTATAATGAATGTATGATGGTAAAATGGAGTAGTGAGTTTATAATTGAAATTGCATGATGAGTTATAAATGAATGTTATGATGGAGTAAAGATTGTATGATATAATGAATGTATGAGTATAAGAATGTATGATGAGTATAATGGATGTATGATGAGCATAGGGAATGTGGGGTGGGTATAATGAAGCGTATCAAATTCTAATTTCTAGTTATAACAATAAATTGTAGTATGTATGGTAAGTATACGAATGAGAGGATGAGTATAATGAGGTCCGTGGTGGTATAATGAATGCATGGCGAGTATATGAATGCGTGGTTGAGTATACAGAATGCGTAGCTAGTTTAATTAATGCCGTCGTAAGTCGAATGCCCCAGATGCGCGGTGTTGTGTATAGTGACTGTGGCGGTAACATAATGAATGTGCGGTGTGTAAATGAATGTGCGGAAAAATATATGTTAAGTCATACGATTATTATGGAAAACTGGTTCAGTGTAATATATGTATATATACATACTTATATATGGCATATACTTACCCTATCGTAGATTCATATATATAAAAATATTTATCTATGTATATTTGTATATAAATATTTATCTAGTATGGTTATTATATAGGTATATCTACTTAAAATGGATTGATTAGTGAAAATATAAAATTTATGTATGTGGATACTAATATACACATATCTAGATCGATAGACAGATAGTATACAGACACTGGGATCTAAACATGAGACTAATTAATATCCTAAGTCACCGGGACAAGGCGTGATCAACAGGAGTGGTGTTCATAGCAAAATTTTATGTAATGTTGTGAGGATAATGAGTTTGGGTATGTATATCTGAATGCATGTTAATATGCAAACTGAATGTACTGTATGGAAAGGTTTTTCCCTGTGGTCATAATGAACATGAAAAGTATATATAGAACATTTATCTAGCTTCCGGAATCAAGTAGTGTTGATGAGTGATGTAATTGAAACCTATTTATGAATTAACGCATAGCATTTATTGATATAATCCCTCCGGACTAATAGCTAGAGTATCATGAACAGTGATTATGCTGTCGCGATGTACCTCCTATAATCATTCGTTGTCACGTAATCAAACGGCTTCTTTAATGTATTCAGGTATGTATACGTCTTGAGGATGGCAGGCGGTAGTCATGGTCCGTACTAGTCACATATACAGGTAGTCATGTGATGGAAGTGTAGACATCGACTTGAGTATACGTTGCAGTTGGTTGTAATGGAACGGCAGGTGCGAATATTCACAACAGATACCGTTGGATAGCGTGTCAACCGGCAGTAGTGGTCCCGACAAATGTGTCAACGTGTCTTCAAGATCGGTGAGCCGAGTATGTCCAATGCTTATGGTTTCGGGTTGATATATGGTAAAGTGTATGCAACGATTATTCTCTTTGAACTCCCATTATGGATTCATTGGGTGACGGAATCATGTGTGAGGAACAAAGGCCCAAGCTGTGGCGCCTGATATAGAGATACCGATTTCAGTGGTGCGTAATAGCGTAAGGCACACAGAGAGTGACACAGTTAGAAGAGGACCAGTCCATGAGTACGAGTCGAGATTGTTAAGGACACGTCCAAGAAGATTAAATCTTGGACCCCCCACCCTCTCCAGGTAAGTCTGGCCGAAGCCTTCCACTTGTGCAAGCAAAGAGAGGGCTGTCCAACGAGCAAAAAGTTTCATGTTCAAATCGTACTAATTGTTATGTCTGAACGTTACACAGAGAATTATGTTCAGAAGGGGGTCGATCTTGATCTTTGTAGGAATATGTCCCCAAAAGAAACTCTGGCTAAACATGAGATCTTAGACCTAATAATCCCAAAGTCACTGGGAACAAGGGGTGCAACGCAGGCTAATTACTAGGTAAAATAAACTGTATTTCGTATAATAAATGTGTCGATATGCTATAATAAATTATAGTTAGTATAATGAATGTTACTATGTTATAAGTTGTATTTAGTTTAATGAGTGTGACGTATGTGGTCTTCTAATGAATGTTTAGTATGTATGCAAACTGAATGTACTGTAGTGAATGGAATGTCCTGTGAAATGTAAGACTATGAATAGGAATATGTACTAATGAAAAACGCATAATGCAAAATGTATGGGACATTTATACTCTGCTGAATCAGTCCTTATATCACAGTAGCTAGCCATTTGTTCATGTAATTTAATTGTTTTACTGGATTAACACTATTAATTCCTCGACTAAATGGCTACAAAAAATCCTGTTAAAATCATACTGATTGTATAGGAAACTGGAATGATATTATACATAATACTATATGTTAGATTTATAGGCATTATGTATATAACTATATGTATATTTAATATACATATGTGTATATATGTAATTTCAATATACATAGGTATATAGAGTATATTCTATATTATACATATGTATATATAATATGTATATTATATATACATATGAATATATATGTATACTAAGCATACTATTATATCGGAGTATTTATGCATATAATAGTGTGTGTGTGTGTAGTATACGAACGGAAAAAGGAGGAGTAAGAAATAAAAATAGAATCGTATTTTCGACCTCCTCACGAGATCCTTAGTAGAGAATAATAAACAGAAATGGATGAATACTATATGTATATATTTTGTATATACATATAGATGTCTATATACATGATATATACAATAATATATTCAAATATTTTATACAAAAACAGATAGATAGACAGATAAATACATTGAAGATTGACGTATAGAATGTAGGAGGAGTATAAGGAATGTAGGCATGAGTATAAGGAAATGTATGCTGCGTATAAGATATATTTGTATTATACAATAGGAAGTGTATATATCTGTATAAAATACAAAGATAATTCACATATCTATATAAAACGATAGATAGACCAGATTAAATACATGACATCTATCTATAGCTAGTACTAATATACCCAAAATCATGGGTGTTCAACACGGACTAATATCTAGTTTATAACAATAAACTGATGTAGGAATGGAAGTATAGGTTTATTGAGTACTGAATGTAATGGAGGATGATGCGTATAATGAAGGCGTGGAGAGTACAAAGAAGCGTAGCGATTATAATGTTAGTTTAATCAGTCAATTGTATTGTGTATGGTAGGGATAATGATTGAGTGATGATTACATGGGACTATTAAATATATAATCTGTATCTATTTATACATATTTACATATATATGTTATATATATTCACTCACACACACACACATACTAGCGTAAGGCACACAGTCCGGTATGGTAATGCTGATGTCACTAAGGTCCTTTAAAAAAATCCCATCTTCCTTTATTAAAACATCAGTCCCTATGCATATTAACCAGGGATCTTAAACCACGTATATAGGTTTAGAGTCACCTAATCCCGTTTATAATACCATATCAATTGTTTTTTGAAAGTTCAAGGAATCATTTGTCTAGCAAGGTTGTGTTTATAACATAGATTGCAGTAATGTTTAATGATTGATTATGTATTATGATAATACTCGACTAAAGATACGAAAAATGTCATGTAGTCATACTGTTTGTTTGACAAGCTGTTTCCAGTGTAATAATATGGATATATACATACTTATATATGTATATTGTATATATACATACTTATATATGTATAATTTATAACATCTTATATTGTATTTACTTATCTATGTAATCTATATATATAATATTTATCTATGTATATTTATATATATAAACCTTTATCTCTGTATATTTATATATAAATATTTATCTATATGTATATTATATATATGTATATAAATTCCTTAATATGTATAATTTATGTATGTGTGTATATATATACACACATACTAGATAGACAGATACAGACACTGTGGATCTAAACAAGAGCTAATTATATCCCAAAGTCAACGGACAAGGGCGTTTCAACAGAGCCTAGTCCATAGCAATAAATTTTAGTCATGTTCGTGTGATATGTATGATGATTGTCTATGCTAAAACATGTGTGTTATATTATGATAATTGTAGTTATGTATAATGAAGCGTGATATGCATGATATAGTGTAAGGCTATTAGTATAATGAATGTGCATAAGTATGAATTGATCGTGATATAAGAGTTTGTGGTATTATACTGAATGCATGTATGTATGGCAAACTGAATGTACTGTATGTGAAAGGTATGCCCTGTTTTTCATAATTACAAAGTATATATGAAATTCAGTCGTGTTGATAGTGATGTAATTGAAACTATTTTTATGATTAAAGTAGCTTTTTGATACCCTCGACTAATTAGCTATAATCATCATGACAGTGATTGCTGATCGATGTCTCCATAAACCGTGGTCACGTAATCAACGGCTTCTTTAATGTATTCCGATCCTGGTATACTGTCTTGAGGATTGCCAGGGCGTTAGTCATGGTCGTCGTCCACATATACAGTACGTATGTGATGAAAGTGTAGACAATCGACTTGATATATGTTGCAGTGGTTGTAATGGAGGCGGTGCAGTCTTACCAACAGATCGTTGATAGAGTCGTGGCATTATTGTCCTACAACTTGTGCACGTGCTCTTCAGATCGGTAGCCGAGTATGTATGCTGATGTTTCAGGCTGATAGCTGGTATAAGTGTTATGCCCGATTCTTCTCTTGATCATTAGTTGGGCTGACGTAAAATGTGAGAAAGCCAGCTGCGGCGCCTGATATTGAGATACCGTTTTTTTTTTTGTTTTTTCCGTGTGAGTAACAGCGAAGGCACACATTCGTAGTGGTAACGCTCACATGGTAGGTAATAATATCTAGGAGAGTGACAGTGGAAATGTACCGTCCTGACTTGTAGTCGAGTGTTTGTCCAAAGACACGTAAAGAAGATACATCTGACAACACCTTCACAGGTAAGTCCTGGCCGAAGTCCTTCATTGGTGGGCAAGCAAGAGAGGGCTGTCCACAGCGCAACAGTTTTTTCATTTCAAATTCTTACTAATTGTTATGTCTGCCTGTTTACACAGATGCTTATGTTCATGAAGGGTGATCTTATCTTTTTGTAGGAATAGTCCCAAGAAACTCGGCATAACACATGAGACTAGAACTAATTACAGTCCGAATCCTGGGAACAAGGTGTTTCACAACGCAGGCTAATACCTAGTTATTAATAAACTGTATTTAGATTAATAAATGTGTGATATGTATAATAATTATAGTGTAGGTATAATGAATGGTAATATATGTATAAGTTGTATTTATTTATAATGAGTATGATGTATGTGAAATGAATGTGGTATTTATAATGCATTTTAGTATGTATGCAAATTGAATGTACTCTATGTGAATGGAATGTCTTGTGTTCATAATGATAGAAAGCATGTGAATGAAACGCATATGTAAATGTCATGGAACATTTTTATACTTCTCAATCAGTCCTTATATCCACCGTAGCCATTTTTTTATGTAATTAATTTGTTTAATGGTTTCAACATTTATAATATTCCTCGAGTAATAGCTACAAAAATCCTGTTAAACTGATTGTTTATGCAAACTACTTTGAATGTATATATACATATTATGTATATTTTATATAGACATATGTATATATATATATTTATATAGGATATGTATATATACTGTATATTTAGATAATACATATGTATATTTTCGATATACCTATGTATATTTAATTACATATGTATATTTAATATACATATTTTATACTTTAGATATTCTATGTATATTTTAGATATCAGATGTATTTTATATAGACATATGTATATATATTATATTTATTGAGACATATGTATATATATTGTAATATTTAGATATACATATGTATATTTAGATATTCATATGTCTATTTAGATATACATATGTATATATATGTATATTTTCGAATACTATGTATATTATATGTATATTTATATATCATATGGTATTATATGTATATTTACATATACATATGTATTATATTTATTTATATATACATATGTATATATATGAGAAAAAGGCAGCAGGGGCGTGAGAGTAGGTGGGTTATATTAGATATACATATGATATAATGTATATTTATATATACATAGTATATATATGTACATTAAATATACATATGTAATATATGTATATTCCATATAAACATATTTATATATATGTAGTATAAATGTATATTTATATAATACATATGTTCATATATTGTAGATATAAATGTATATTTATATATACATATGGATCTATATTATATTTTATATATTATATATGTAGATTTTTAGATCTATGTATATTTATATATATGTATATTTATATATGCATATGTATTATTTATATATATTTATATGGTATACACGCAAATACATATCTAAGTATTTATGCATATATATGTGTGTATGTATATGAAAAGGAAAACAGAGCAGAGTAATAATGAAAATAAATCGTAATTTTTCGACTCCTCACGAGTCTTCTTAGACGATAATAAACCGAAATGGATGGATAATATTTAATATATTTGTATATACATATGATGTCCTATATATATGTATATACACATAATATATTCCATATTTATATACAAACAATAGATAGACCAGATAATACATTGACATCTATCTATAGCTATTACTAATTATAACCTCAATCATGGGGTGTTTCCAACAGGGGCTAATATCTATTTATAAAATAAATTGTACTTATGTATGGTAAGTATAATTCTGAGTAATGAATGTAATGGATGGTGATGAGTATGAATGAATGCGTGGAGAGTATAGATTGCGTAGCGATTATAATGTCTAGTTTATAACAATAACTTGTATTTGTGTATGGTAAGGATAATGAATTGAGTGATGATTACAATGACTATGTGGTGAGTCATAATTAATGTGTGGTGAGTATAATGAATATATGCATGAGTAATAATGATGGTGTGCTGAGTATAATGAATGTATGCTAGTATACTGAATGTATGATTATATAATGAATGTTGATGAGTATAATGAATGTATGATAATAAAATGAATGCATGATGAGTATAATGAATGTATGATGAGTATAATGAATGTAGGATGAGTATAAGGAATGTATGATGATATAATGAAATGCAGATGAGTATAATGAATGTATGATGAGTCTTGGCAAGCAGTTGTCCTATAACTTGTGTCACGTGCTCCTTCAAGATCGGTAGCCGAGTATGTATGCTGATGTTTCGGGTTAAAATCTGGTATAAAGTGTCTGCCCGATTCTCTCTTTGATCATTAGATGGGTGCGTACTAGTGGGTAAGCCAGCTTTGGTGCCTGATATTGAGATACTAGATATATGTAATGTAATGGAGCATATTTATATTCTCAATAAGTCCTTATAACCACCGTAGCCCCTTTTTTTTATGTACAATTAATTTGTTTATGGGTTCAACATTTATCCTATTCCTCACAAATAGCTACAAAAATCCTTTAAAATCCTAACTGATTTTATGGCAAACTGCTTCAATTTATATACATAATATGTATATTTATATATACAATGTATATAGATTTATATATACATACTGTATATATAATGTATATTATATATACATATGTATAATATATGTTATATTTATATATACATCTGTATATTATTACTGTATATTTATATCTACCTATGTAATTATCTGTACATTTATATATCCCTAGTTATATATATATATTTTATTATACATCAGTACTATATATGTATATCCATATATACAATGTATATATATGTATATCTATATTACATATGTATATATATGGTATATTTACTATATACTATGTATATTTTATATATACATATGTATATATATGTATACATCATACAATATTAGTATTTTGTATATATGTTTGTGTGTGTATGTATACGAAAGGAAAACAGCAGAGTAAAAATGAAAATAAATCGTAATGTTTCGGAACCTCCTCACGAGTTCTTCTTAGACGAATAATAAGCATAAATGGATGAATATAATTTATATATTTGTATAGATACATATAGATTCGTATATAGATGTAATAAATACAAAGTATATATTCACATATTATATAAAAACAATAGATAGACAGATAAATACATTTGACATCTATCTATACTAGTACAAATTATAACCCAAAATCATGGGTGTTTTCACAAGGGTTTTAATATCTAGTTATAACAATAAACTGTACTTATGTTATGGTACGTAAATTACTGAGTAATGAATGTAATGGATGGATGATAGTCTAATGACTGCGTGGAGAGTATAAGGAATGTGTAGCGATTATGTCTAGTTATAACAATAAATTGTATTTGTGTATGGTAAGGATATGATTGAGTGATGAGTACAATGACTATGGTGGTGAGTATAATGAATGTGTGGTGAGTATAATGAATATATGATGAGTATACTGCATGTGTGATGAGTATAATGAATTGTGTGTGAGTATACTGAATGTGTGGTTGAGTATAATGTTGTGATGAGTATAATGAATGTGTGATGAGTATAATAAATGTGTGATGAGTATAATGAATGTGATGAGTATAATGAATGTGTGATGAGTATATGATGCGTGATGAGTATAACTGAATGTGTGATATCAGTGGAATCTGGATGAGTATAAGGAAGGTTGATGAGTATAATGAATGTAATGATGAGTATAATGAATGTATGATGAGTATAATGAATGTATGAATGAGTATAATGAATGTATGTGAGTATATTATGTATGATGAGTATAATGAATGTATGAACGAGTATAATGAAATGTATGATGATAGAATGAATTGTATGATGAGTATAATGGATGTATGAGAGCATAATGATGTGTGGTTGGTATATGAATGCGTATCAAATCTAAGTTCTAGTTTATAAACAAAAATTGTTAGTTATGTTATGGTAAGTATAATGACTGAGTGGATGCTATAAATGATGTGTGGTGAGTATAATAATGCATGGCGAGTATTATGAATTGCTGTGAGTATACAGAATGCTTAGCTAGTTTAATTAATGCCGTAGTAAGTCGAATGAGTGCGTGGTGTGTATATGAATGTGCGGTAAACTATAATGAATGTGCGGTGTGTAAAATGATGTGCGGAAAAATATCATGTTAAGTTATACTGATTATTATGGAAAAATGTTTCAGTGTATATATGTATATATACATACTTATATAATGTATATATACTTACCTATGTATATTCTATATATAATATTTATCTATGTATATTTGTAATAAATATTTATCTATGTAATGTTTATATATAGGTATATATACTTTAATATGCATGATTATGTGTAAATATAAATTTATGTAATTTGTATATTATAGACACGTATGTATGTAGATAGCCCGATTAGATACAGACACGGATCTAAACATGAGCTAATTATAATCCTAAAAGTCCACCGGGACAAGGCGTTTTCAACGGAGGGTATTATAGCAATCAATTTTTATGAATGTATGGTGAGTATAATGAGTTTGTGGTATGTATACTGATGCATGGTATATAGCAACTGAATGTACTGTATGTGAAAGGTTTTTCCCTGTGTTCATAATGAAAAGTATATATAGAAATATTATATCTATCTTCCGTAATCAGTAGTGTTTGATAGTGATGTATTGAAACTATTTATGATTAAAGCAGCATTTTTATTGATATCCCCTCACTAATGTCTCATAATCGTTGTCACGGTAATCACAACGGCTTCTTTAATTTATCAGTTTGGTATACTGTCTTGAGGATTGGCCAGGCGTTGTCATGGTCGTAGTTCACATAGACATAATTATGTTGATGGAAGTTTAGACTTCGATTTGAGTATACGTTGCAGTGGTTGTAATGGAGGCGGGTGAGAGTCTTCAAACAGATACCGTTGAATAGAGCAGTGGCAGTAGTTGTTCCTACTGCTTGTGTCACGTGCTTCTTCAAATCTGGTAAGCCGAGTATGTAATGCTGATCTTATTCGGGCTGATAGCGGGTATAAGTGTAATCACTATTTCAAAAAAAGGCTGTTTGATCTTCAGCTGGGTAACGTACTCTGTGGAGTAACCAGCTGTGCAACCTGATATCGATATACCGTTTCTGTGTGAGTAATAACGTAAGCACACAATTCGTAGTGGTAACGCTAACATCGGTAAGGTATAACATGTAGGAGATATGGACAGTGAGAGAGCAGTCCGTTTTTGCAGTCGAGTATTTTGTCAAAGACACGTCGAAGATACATCTTGACACACTTCACAGGTAGTCTGGCCGAAGTCCTTCACTTGATGCAAGGAAAGAGGGGCTGTCCACAGAGCAAAAAGTTTCAGTTTCAAATTCTCACTAATTGGTTTATGTCCTGACTGTTTACACAGATGGTTATGTTCCTGGAAAGGGGTGGGATCTGATCTTTGTAAGATATGTCCCCAAAGAAAACTCGGCATACACATGTGATCTAGAACTAATTACACATCCGAAGCCATTGGGAACAAGGGTGTTTCAACGCAGGCTAAAACCTAGTTATAATAAACTGTATTAGCTATAATAAATGTGTGATACTATAATATTATAGTTAGGTATAATGAATGTGTATATGTATAGTTTGTATTTATGTATAATGATGTGATGTATGTGAAATGAATGTGGTATTATAATGAATGTTTAGTTTGTATGCTAACCGTCTGTACTTATGTGATGGAATGTCCTGTGCATAATACATGATAGTATGTATAATGAAACGCATACTGGAAATGTATGGAACATTTTTATACTTCTCCAGAAGTCCTTATAATTCCACCGTAGCCATTTTTTTAATGTGAATTAGTTTTGTTTATTGCTTTCAACATTTAATTAATATTCCTCGACGAATAGCTACAAAAAATCAGTTATCTTTCTTATCTATGTATATTTACCTATATATATATTTATCTATGTATATTTATTATATATTGATATTTAGCTTGTATATTTACATATATAGATACTTATCTATGTCTATTTATATATATGTATAAATCTACTTAATATGTATATTTATGTTATATATAATGTATGCATTTGTATATATTATATTATATATATATATTATATATAGTACATAGATAGATAGACATATTACGACACTGAGATCTACAAACAATAGCTAATTAGATTCCCGAAGTCACCGGGAGAAGGGCGTTAAGTTTATAGCAATAAATTTTAGTCATGTTTGTGTGTATGTATTGATTAATTTATCTATGCATAAAAGATGTTTTGATATACATGATATTGTAGCTATGGTAATGGATGTGCGTTAAGTATAATGAATGTATGGTGATATAAATGAGTTTTGTGGTATGTATACTGAATGCATGGTATGATATGCAAACTGAATGTATTGTTATGTGAAAGGTATGTCCTGTGTAGTGATTTGCAACGCCCCTGGCTAGCGGTACGGCGTGCCAGGGTGAAGGGCTGCAGTACTGCCAACCTTATCTTAGTCCTCGTTGGGTGATTGCGTCCCCGTTCTGACTCTACTCTTTGTTTCTTATATTTAAAACCTAAAAACAGGTACTTGGGTAAGATAAAATAAAAAAAAGAAGAAAAAGGCACGGATAAACAATGAAATAGGTAAAACACAGAGAAATCATGAACAAATAAATGACTGAGGGTGGGGGGGCCAACAAGAGATTCTGATCATTTAATACTTTTATTTAGGCACCGGATTATCTTTAATTTCAGTTTGTATGTATAGCATGTGCACTTGGCCACGTACTTACAAATATCCAGAGGCGACAAAAAATCAGCAGCCAAAATCATACACCCCACTCCTCAGTCCACACACGGCAAACAGATTCCCCCTCAAGGGTGTAAGCTACTCACAGTAAGAGAAAAAAAAGAGAGCCCGAGTATAAAGTGCGGCCATTTTAACGTAGAGGGCGCGCACGCTCTCTGTAAACAAGTTATATTAAAACTTCCCCGTATGATTAAATAGGATAGTAAAATAATTAGAAAGATAAAATTAACCAAAACACTACGAAGTGAAAGCAATAAGTTACAGGGATAAAAGAGTAAACACAATAAGCAGGACATGCCTTGAGAAAACGTAAAACTGGAAAAACGCGGGGTAACTTAAAGAAAAAAAAGTATAATGAGGACGAGATAAAAGAAAAAGAATCAACACAGCCACACCTCACACAAGCAGAAGGGCACACTGAACATAAAACATAAAAGTACAAACTGAACTAAATCATAAAGTACAACTGAACATAAAACATAAAAGTGCAAACGAACATAAAAAGGTAAACTAAATCAGGAATTGTCAATAGTCTTTAATATATTCAGGTGCCTGAGAGGCAGTCGCAATCCTTTTCCCGACGAAAGTCCTACGGGATCCGTCCACCGGCAATAGAGAGGGATCAGCGGTTTGGTTTCACTACATCCGTGTTCATAATGAAAAGTATATATAATATTATATTCCTACGACTAATGGCTACAAAAATGCCTGTTAAAATCTAACTGATTGTTATAGGGAAACTGCTTCAATGTATATATACATATATATATGTATATTTATATACGGCATATGTATATATATGTATATTTATATATATCAGATTTTTAATATGTCATATTTATATAGTACATATGTATATAATGTATATTTATATAATACATAGGTATATTATATATGTATTTTATAACATATGCAGATATATGTTATACAAGCATCATATATCAAGTATTTAATGCATATATATTGTGTGTGTGTGTATGTATATGAAACGGAAAAAGGAGAGTAAGAAAATAAAATAAATCGTAATGTTTCGACTCCTCACGAGATTCCTTATTAGAAGAATATAAACCGAAATGATGAATATATATGTATATATTGTATATACAGATAGATGTCTATATTATGTATATATACATTAGATGTCTATATATATGTATATATACAAATATATATTCACATATTTATAACAAACGACAGATAGATAGACAGATAATACATTGATGATGAGTATAAGAATGTAGATGAGTATAAGTAATGTATTATGATTATAGGATATTTTGTATAGACATATAGAAGTGTTTAAATGTATAAATACAATATATATTCGACATATCTATTAAAACAGATAGATAGACCGAAAATACATTGACTCTATCTATAGCTATACAATTATAAACTCAAATCATGGGTTTTTCAACACGGACCTAATATCTAGTTAATATAACAATAAACTGTCTTTATGTATGGTAATTATAGTTATTGAGTACTGAATGTAATGGTGGATGATGAGTATATGAACTGCGTGAAGCGTACAAGATCGTAGCGATTATAATGTCTAGTTATAAAAACAGTCAATTGTATTTGTGTATGGTAGGGTTGATTGAGTGATGATACAATGACTATTTGATGAGTATATTGAATGTGTGAATGAGTATAATGAATGTGTGATGAGTATAATGATTATGTGCTGCGTAAATGCATGTATGGGCATGAGTATAATTACTGCATGATGAGTATATGACTGTATGATTGATTATAATGAATGTTATGATGAGTGTCGAATGTTTGAAGCGTATATGCCTGTTGATGAGTCTACTGACATGTATGATGAGTATCATGAATGTATGATGAGTATAATGAATGTATGATGAGTAATACTGCATTGTTATGATAGTTAATGAATGTGTGATCAGTATCCCTGAATGTATGATCGAGTACTATGACTGTATGATGAGTAATGAATGTATGATGAGTGTACTGATGTATGCTGAGTATAATGCATGCATGATGATTGTACTGATGTATATGAGTATAATGAATGTATGCAGGAGTAATAATGAATGTATGATGAGTATAACATGAAAGTGTGGTGGTATAATGAATGCGTAAGTCAGTCTTAATTTCTAGTTATTCACAATATATGGTAGTTATGTATGGTATGTATAATGACGAGTAATGAGTATAATGAATATGTGGTAAGTATAATGAATGCGTGCGAGTATAATGAATGTATGGTGAGTATAATGATATATGTGATATAATAATTTGTGATGAGTATCATGAATAGGTGATGATTATAATGAATGTGGGTGATGAGTATGCTGAATGTGTGATGAGTATAAAGAATCTACGCGAGTATAAATGATGTATGATGAGTATAATGAATATAGATAGTATAATGGAATGTGTGATGAGTATACTGGAATCTGTTGAATGATCTCATTAATGGTGAGAGTATAATGAATGTTGTGATTGAGTATCATGACTGTGTGATGAGGCTCATGCATGTGTGCTGAGTATAATGAATGTGTGATGAGTCTAATGAATGTGATGATATATGAATGTGTGATGCGTAACTGAAATGTGTGATGATATATAATGAATGCATGACAGTAGAATGAATGCATGGTGAAGTATAATTAATGTGTGAGTTAATGATGTATGATGAGTCTAATGAATGTTGATGAGTATAATGAATGTGTGGTGCGGTATAATGAATGCGTATGAAGTCTCAATTCTAGTTATACCATGAACTGAGTTATGTATGGTAAGTATAATGACTGAGTGATGAGTATAATGAATATGTGGTAAGGAAATTAATGGGTGCGAGTATAATGAAATGTGTGGTGAGTATTATGAATGCGATGGCGAGTATTAATGAATCGTGGTGAGTATAAAGAATGCGTAGCGAGTATAATGAAATGTATGATGAGTATAATGAATATTATGAGTATAATGAATATGATGAGTATAAATGAATTGTGGTGTGATGAGTATAATGAATGTGTGATGATATAATGAATGCATGCAGTATAATGAATTATGATGAATAAATGAATGCATGATGAAGAATAATGAATGCTGATTAGTATAATGAATTTATGAGTATAGATGAATTATGAGACTATAATGCATGTATGATGATTATAATGAATGTATGGATGAGTATAATGAATGCATGGTGAGTATAAATGAAATTGTATGATGAGTATAATGAGTGTGGTGGGTATAATGAATGCGTATTAAGTCTAATTTCTAGTTATAAACATATATTGTAGTTATGTATGGTAAGTATAAAAATGACTGAGTGATGAGTATAATGAATATGGTGGTTAAATATAATGATGCGTAGCGAGTAATAATGAATGCATGTCGAGTATATAATGCGTGGGTGAGTATACAGAATGCGTAGCTAGTTTAATTAATGCGTAGTAAGTGAAAAAAAGACTGAGTGCGCGTGTGGTGTATATGAATGTGCGGTAACTACAATGAATGTGCGTGTGGTATAATGAAAGTTACGGTTTGTATACTTAATATGCGGAAAATATCATGTTTAAGTTCATACTGATTATTATGACAACTGTTTTCAGTGTATATATGTATGTATTATACATACTTATATATGTATTATACTTACTTACTTACCTTACTTAATATATATATGATATATATTATTTTGTATATAATATATATATTTGTATATTAAATATATATATCTATATCTATATTATATATAAATATATTTGTATATATAAATATATATATATATATTTGTATATATAAAATATTTTATCTATGTATGTTTAATATATATGTCTATAATACTTCAATAATGATGTTTTAGTGTAACCATAATATATAGTTGTATATATTATAACACATATATAGATAGATAGACCCGATAGATACTGACACGGGTATCTAACATAAGCTAATTATATCCCAAAGTCACCGGGATAAGGCGTTTCACAGAGGCTGTTATCGCACTAAATTTTATGATGCATGTTGAGTATAATGAGTTTGCGGTATGTTATGAATGCATGGTATTATGTAACTGCATTCAGTACTGTTCATAATGGAAAAGTATATATAGATATTTATAATCTATCTTCCGAATCAGTCGCGTTGATAGTGGATGTAATTGAAACTATTTTTATGAATTAAAGTACCATTTATTGATATCCCTCGACTAATAGCTATGAGCATCATGACAGTGATATGCTGTCGATGTCTCCATAATCGTTGTTCAGTAATCACGCTGTCTTTAAGTATTCATTCTGGTATCTGTCTTGAGGATTGGCCAGGGCGTGTCATGGTCGTAGTCACTATAAGGTTAAGTATGTGATGGAAGTGAGGACATCGATTTGAGTATATATTGCAGTGGTTGTAATGGAGGCGGTGAGAGTCTTCACAACAGATACCCGGGGTTGTAGAGTCGTGGCAGTATTTGTTCCTACTGCTTGTGTCACGTGCCTTCAAGATCGTAGCCGAGTATGTAATCTGATTGTTTCGGGCTGATAGCTTTATAGCGTATTCACGATTCTTCTGTTTGATCTTCATCTGGGTAACGTCCGAGTAAAGCCAGCTGTGGCGCCTGATATCGAGATACGTTTCCGTGTGAGTAATAGCGTAAGGCACACAATTCGTAGTGTCGCTAAACATATAGGTAGGTATAACATCTAGGAAGTGACAGTTGAGGAGAGCAGTCCTTTTTTGCAGTCGAGTATTTGTCAAAGACACGTACGTGAGAAGATACATCTTGACACCCTTCACAGGTAAGTCTGCCGAAGTCCTTCACTTGATGCATGCAAAGAGAGGCTTCACAGAGAAAAAGTTTCATGTTTTCAAATTCTTACTATTGTTTTGTCTACTGTTACACAAGATGATTATGTTTTCATGAAGGGGGGATTCCTGATCTTTTGTAGGAATATGTCCCAAAGAAAGTCGCATACACATGAGATCTAGACCTAATTCCCATCCCAAAGTCACTGGGAACAGGGTGTTTCAACGCAGGCTATACCTATTATAATAAACTTGTATTTAGATATATTAATATGTTGATTATGTGTATGAATTATGTTAGTATAATGATGTGTAATATGTTATAAGTTGTATTTATGTTTAATGAGTGTGATGTATGTGCAATGATGTGGTATTTAATAATGAATGTTTAGTATGGGAGAAGGCGTTAGTTATAGCAATAAATTTTAGTCATGATTGTGAGATATGTATGGATGAAGTGAATCTATGCATAAAAAGGATGTTGTGTGAGATACATGATAAATTGTAGCTAATGTATATGGATGTGCGGTAAGTATAATGAAATGTATGGTGAGTATAATGAGTATGAATGCATGGTATGTAGGGACACTGAATAGTACTGCATGTGAAAGGTATGCCCTGTGTTTCATAATGAAAAGTATATATAGAAATATTCTATCTACTTCTGTCATCAGTCGTGTTGAAGTGATGTAATTGAAACTATTTATGCCATTAACGCAGCATTTATTGATATGCCCTCCGACTAATAGCATGGCATCATGACAGTGATATGCTGTCGATGTCTCTATCACCGTTGTCACGTAATCAACCGCTTCTTTAATGTATTTCAGAGGCTCTGGTATACTGTTTTGAAGATTGCCAGCGTTTAGTCATGGTCGTAAGTCACATATACAGGTAAGTATGTGATGGAATGTAGACATCCGAGTTGAGACTTGTGATATGTATAATAGATTATATTTATGTAAAATGAATGTGTAATATGTTATAAGTTGTTTTATTTTTTTATGATTGTGATGTATGTGACAATGAATGTGGTTATTTATAAGAATGTTTAGTATGTATGCACACTGAATGTACTGTATGTGAATGGTGTCCTGTGTGCATAATGACATGAATAGTATGTATAATGAAACGCATATGGAAATGTTATGGGAACATTTTATACTTCTGAATCAGTCCCTTATATCCACCGGTACCATTTGTTCAAATGTAAATTAATTTGGTATGGATTTAACATTTTTAAATAATCCCTCGACTAATGGCTACAAATCCTGTTAAATCCTGCTGATTGCTTATGATAACTGGCTTCACTGTAATATACATATATTATGTATATTTATAGAGGCCTATGTATATATATGTACTATTAGCTATACATATGTATATGTATGTATATTTATATATATATTTATATATATGTATATTTAGATATACATATGGTATATATATGTATATTTATATATACAAATGCCATATATATGTAGTACAAGCATACATATACATATTTATGCATATAGATATGTGTGTGTGTGTGGTATGTATATGAAAACTGAAAAAAGCAAGTAAAGACATAAAAAAAACTCGTAATGTTTCGACCTCCTCACGAGTTCCGTATTAGACGAATAATAAACCGAAAATGGATGAATATATATGTATAAATTTTGTATATACATATAGATGTTCTATATATAGTTATATCAAATATATATTCACATATTTATTACAACAGATAGATAGACAGTAAATACATTGATGTGAGTATATAGGAATGTATGATGAGTAATAAGGATTATTTTGTATACTCATATAGATGTCATATATACATGTATAAATACAAATATATGTTCACATATCTTATAAAAAACGATAGATAGACCGATAATACATTGATATCTATCTATAGCTATTACTAATTATAACCCAAAATCATTGGTGTTTCACACGGCTAATATGTAGTTATAACAACAAATTGTACTTATGTATGGTAAGTATAGTTCCTGAGTACTTGAATGTATGGATGGATGATGAGTATAATGAATGCGTGGAGAGTACAAAGAAATGCGTAGCGATTATAATGTCTAGTTATACCAGTCCAATTTGTCCTTGTGTATGGTGGGATATGATTGGGGATGATTATAATGACTATTTGATGAGTATATGAATGTATAATGAGTATAATGAATATATGATGAGTATAACGAATGTGGGTGTGAGTATAATGAATTGATGAGTATAATGAATGTGTGATGCTTAAATGAATGGTGATGAGTATATTATGTGTTATGAGTATAAGAACGTTGTGATGAGGTAGCATGCATGTGTGATGCGTATAATGAATGTGTGATGAGTATAAGGAAAATATGTGTGAGTATAATGGATATGTGATGAGTATAAATGAATATATGTGAGTATAATGAATGTGTGATAGTATACAATGAATGTATGATGAGTATAATGAATGTAGATGAGTATTAATGAATGTATGATTAGTATAATGAATGTGTGATGAGTATAATAATGTGTGCTGAGTCGATGAATGTTGTGATGAGTAGAATGAATGTGTGATGAGTATAATATGTATGATGATATAATGGATGTATGATGAGTATATGAAGATGATGAGTAATATGACTGTAGATGAGTATAAAAGAATGTATGATGGGTGATACTTGAATGTATGATGAAGTATAATGAATTGCATGATGGATATCATGATGCATGATGAGTATAATGAATGTGGGGGGGTATAATGAATTCGTATCAAGTCTAATTTCTAGTTAGAACAATAAATTGTAGTTCATGTATGGTAAGTAAATGACTGAGTGATGAGTATAATGATATGGTGGTGAATATATGAATGCGTAGCGAGTATAATTGAATATGTGGTGAGTATAATGAATGCCATGGGATATTAATGAATGCGTGGTGAGTAGAAAGAATGCTAGCGAGTTGAATTAGTGCGCGTATGTATAGTGAAAGGTGCGGTGAATTAATGAATGTGCGGTGTGTAAAATGAATGTCCGGTTTGGTATAATGATGTACTGTGTTATAATGAATGTCGGAAAAATATCATGTTTAAGTCATACTGATTATTATTGAAACTGTTTCAGTGTATATATGTATATATACATACTTAGATATGGTATATATACTTACCTTACCTATGTAAATTTATATAATATATACATATTTATCTATGTATTATTTATATATATAAATCTTTATATATTATATTTGGTATATATAAATAGTTATATATATATATTTGTATATATAAATATGTATCTATGTATGTTCTCTTATGTATATCTACTTTACATATGGCATGTTTTATGTGTACATATAAATTTATGTATTTGTATATATATACACATATATAGATAGATAGACAGATGATACGACACTGGTTCTGAACATGATCTAATTATAATCCCAAAGTCACCGGGACAAGGCGTTTCAACAGAGGGCTAGTTATAGGCAATACATTTTATGATGCGTGGTGAGTATAATGAGTTTGGCGGTATGGCATACTGAAATGCATGTATTATGCAACTGCATTCAATACTGTTGTGAAAGGTATTTTAACCTGTGTTCATATGAAAAAGTTATATATAGAGACCTATTTATATATATCTTCCGTAATCAGTCGTGTTGATATGATGTAATTGACACTATTTATGAATTAAAGTAGCATTTATTGTATCCCTCGACTAATACTATGAGCATCATGAACAGTGATATGCTGTCGATATCTCCATAATCGTTGTCAGCGTAATCAACGGACTTCTTTAATGTATTTCAGTCTGGTATACTGTCTTGAGGATTGGCCAGGCGTTATCCTGGTCATAGTCACATATACAGGTAAGTATGTGATGTAAGTGAGGACATCGATTTAGATATGTTGCAGGGTTGTAATGGAGGCCGGTGAGATCCTTCAGAACGATATGATGAGTATAATGAATGTATGATGAGTAATAATGAATATATGATTGGTATAATGAATGTATGAATGAGTCATAATGAAATGTATAATAGTATAATGAATGTAGGTGGTATAATGAATGCGTATGAAGTCTAGATTTCTAGTTATAACAGAATTGTAGTTATGTATGGTAAGTAAATGACTGACGTGGAGAGTATAATGAATATGTGGTAAAGATAATGACTGAGTAGCGAGTATAATTAATGTATGGTGAGTAAATGAACATATATGAGTATATTGATGTGTGATGAGTATAATGGAATGTGTGATGAGTATATGAAATGTGTGCTGGAGTATAATGAATGTGTTATGATATAATGAATGTGTGATGAGTATAATGAATGTATGATGAGTATGATGAATTATATGATAATAATGAATACATGACGAGTATAATGATGTATTGATGAGTATAATGAATTTTATGAGGATATAATTAGCATGAGGAGTTATAATAAATGCATGATGAGTATAGAATGTATGATGAGTATACGAATGTCATGATTGAGTAAGATGAAAGGGTGCAGATGAGTATAATGAATGTATGATGAGTATATGAATGTATGATGAGTAGAATGAATGTATGATGAGTATAATGAATGCATGGTGAGTATAATGATGTATTATGAGTATAATGAATGTGTGGTGGGTATAATGAATGCGTATCAAGTCTAATTTCTAGTTATAACAATAATTGTATTATGTATGGTAAGTATAATGACTGAGTGATGAGTATAATGAATATGTGGTAATATAATGAAGGCGTATCGAGTGTAATGAATGTGTGGTGATGTATAATGAATGCATGGCGAGTATTATGAATGTTGTGCTGAGTATAATGAATGTGTGACGAATATATGCATGTGTGATGAGTATAATGAGTGTGTGATGAGTATCATGATGTGGTGATGAGTTAATGAATGTGTGATGTTATAATGTGTGTGATGAGTATAATGAATGTGTGATGATAATTTTGAATTATGGAATGAGTATGATGAATGTATGATGAGTATATGAATACCATGACGAATAATAATGAATGTATATGAGTATAATGAATTATGTGAGTATAATGAATGCATGATGAGTATAATGAATGCATGATGCTATAAGAATGCTGATGAGTTTAATGAATGGTGGTGGGTATAATTATTGTATCAAGTCTAGTTTCTAGTTATAACAATAAATTGGTGTTATTTATGGTAAGTATCATGCTGAGTGATAGTAATAAATGAATATGTGGTATTATAATGAATGCGTAGCGAGTAATGAATGTGTGGTGAGTATAATGAATTGCATGGCGATTATTATGAAGCGTGTGAGTATAAAGAATGCGTAGCGAGTTTAATTAATGCGTGCAAGTCGAATGAGTCGCGGTGTGTATTGAAAGTACGGTGTGTATAATGAAATGCGGAAAAATATCATGTTTAATTCTACCGGATTGTTATGGAAAACTGTTTTAGTGTTAGATGTAATATATACACCGTATACTTATATATGTTATTATACTTAACTTACCTATGGATATTTATATATATAATATTTCTCTATGTATAGTTATATGAACTATTTGCTATGTTATTTATATTATATATATCTATATATATATTTTGTTATATATAAATATATATATATAGATATATATTTGTATATATAAAATATTATCTATGTATGTTTATATAATTGTATATATCTATAAATATGCATGTTTATGTGTACATAGAAATTTATTATCTGTATATAATATACACATATATAGATAGATGATCTGACACTCTGGGATTCTAAACCATGAACTAATTATATCCAAAGCCGGGGATAAGGCGTTTCAACAGAGGCTATTATAGCATAATTTTATGAATGCATGTGAGTATAATGAGTTTGGCGGTATGTAATACTGCATGCATGGTATATATGCAAACTGCATTCAGTACTGATGTGGAAAGG
This sequence comes from Penaeus monodon, assembly GCF_015228065.2. Lineage (NCBI taxonomy): Eukaryota > Metazoa > Arthropoda > Malacostraca > Decapoda > Penaeidae > Penaeus > Penaeus monodon. The sequence goes on from NC_051403.1 coordinate 37,938,221, forward strand.
TTTACATGTTTCATTCCATAATGAAAAGTATATATAGAAATATATATCTATCTTCCGTAATGCAGTCCGTGTTGATAGTGATTGTAATTGAAACTATTTTATGATTAAAGTAACCATTTATTGTATCCCTCGGCTAATAGCTATGAGCATCATGACAGTGATATGCTGTCGATGTCTCCATAATCGTTGTCACGTCTCAACGGCTTCTTTACTGTATTCAGTTTTTGGTATACTGTCGTTGAGGATTGGCCCAGGGCGTTAGTCATGGTCGTAGTCATATATAACGGTACGTCTGTGAATGGAAGTGAGGACATCGATTTGAGTATATGTTGCCAGTGGTTGTAATGGAGCGGTGAGATTCTCAGACAGATACCGTTTATAGAGTCGTGCAGCAAGGTGTTCCTACTGCTTGTGTCACGTGCTCTTCAGATCGGTAGCCGAGTTAGTAATGCTGAGGTTTCAGGCTGATAGCTGTATAAGTGTTTAGCGCACGATTCTTCTGTTGATCTTCATATGGGTAACGTACTCTGTGGAGTAAGCCAGCTGTGGCGTCTGATATCGAGATACCGTTTTTCCCGTGTTGAGTAATACGTAAGGGCACACAATTCGTAGTGGGTAACGCTACATAGGTAGTATAACATCTAGGAAGTGACCGTGGAGAGAACCGTTCCTGACTTGCAGTCGAGTATTTGGTCAAAGAACACTAAGAAGATACATCTTGACATTACCTTCATCGGTTAAGTCTGCCGAAGTCCCCTTCACTTGATGCATGCAAAGAGAGGGCTGTCCAAGAGCAAAAAGTTTCCTGTCAAATTCTTACTAATTGTTTATGTCTGACTGTTACACAGATGAAATTATGTTCAATGAAAAGGGGGTGATTCTGACTTTTTGTAGGAATATGTCCAAAGAAACTCGGCATACACATGAGATCCTAGAATAATTACATCCCAATCACTGGGGACAGGTGTTTCAACCAGGCTAATACTATTTAATAAACGTAATTTTAGATTATAATAATCTGTGATATGTATAATAAATTATAGTTAGGTTATGAATGTGTATATGTATAGTTTGCATTTATGTTTTAATGAGTGTGATGCATGTGAAATGAATGTGTAGTTTATAATGAATGTTTAGTATGTATGCAAACTGAAATGTACTGTCTGTGAATGGAATGTCTTGTGTGCATACTGACATGAATAGTATGTAATGAACGCATAAATGTCAATGTATGGAACATTTTATTACGTCTGATCCGTCCTTAATCCACCGTAGCCATCTTCTTTTATGTAAATTTAATTCTTTATGGGTTCTAACATATTATATTCCCTCGACTACTAGCTATAAAAATCCTGTTAAAAGCCTACTGATTGTTATGGCAAACTACTTGAATGTTATATACATATATAATTTATATTTATATTCGACATATGTATATATATAGTATATTTATATAGACATATGTATAATATGTATATTTATATAGACATATGTATATACTGATAATTTATAGAGACATGTATATATATGTATATTTATATAGACATATGTATATATATGTATATTTATTAGACATATTATATATGTATATATCTATGTATATTTTATATACATATGTATAATATGTATATTATGTAAATTTATTATCCATTGTATATATATGTATATATATGTAATCTTGTATATTATGTATATCTAGTCTATATATGTTAATAATGTATATAATATGTATTATATGTATATATATGTATATATATGTATATTATATATAACATATGTATATATTTGTAAATTTATATATAACATATTATATAATGTATAATTATATGTAATATTTATATATAACATATGTATATATAATGGTAGTATATGTATATTTAATAGACATATGTATAATATGTATATTTATATAGAACATATTGTATATATATGTTATTTATATAGCATAATGTATATATATGGTATATTTATATACACAATGTATATTTCTATATACAATGTATATTTATATCTACATATATATATATATATATATATATTTATATCTACATATGTATATATATGTATATTAATTTATATTTATATATACATATGTATATATATGTATATATGTATATTTATATATATATATACAATGTATATATAGTATATGTATATATATGTGTATATATATGTTTTATATATATAGATATGGTTATAATAATATATCATTATATATATATCTATCTATATATATTCATATATATATATATAATTGTTTATGACAGAAAGGAAACAGTAGAGTAAGAAAAGAAAATAAATCTTAATGTTTCGACCCTCCTCACGGTTCCTTCCCTTAGACGATAATAAAAGAAACAATAGGATGAATAGATATGTATATATTTGTATATACTATAATGCCTATATATATGTTATATACAAGTAGTATTCACATATTTATATAAAAACAGAATAGATAGACAGATAAATACATTGACATCTATACTAGTCCTAATTAGAACCCAAAGTCTGGGCCGTTTTCACCGGGCTTATTATTAAGTCCTAAATTATTCATAATTGTACTTATGTTATGGTAAGTATAGTTACTGAGTAATGATGTAATGGATGGATGATGAGTATAATGAATGCGTGGGAGAAGTATCAAGATGCGGTAGCGATTTATAATGTCTAGTTATAACATTAATTGTACGTGTGTAGTCAACGATAATGATTGCGTGATGAGTACAGTGACTATGTGGTGAGTATAAATGAATGTATGATTAGTATAATGATGCATGAATGAGTTAATGCATGTATTAATGAGTATATGAATGCATGATGAGTATAATGAATGTATGTGAGTATAATTGAATGCTGAATGAGTATTAATGAATGTATATGAGTAATAATGAAATGTTGGGTGATATTAATGAATGTGTGGTGAGTATAAATGAATGCTTAGCGAGTGTATTTCTAGTTATTGAAAATAAAATGTAGTTTGTGTATGGTAAGTATAATGACTGAGTGATAGTATTGATGAACGTGTGCTGTATATGTAATGCGTAGCGCGTAATACTAATGCTGTTAATATAATAAATGCCATGGCGAGTGATGGTAATGAATGCGTGGTGAGCATATGATGCCGTGGTGAGCATAATTAGTCTAATGAGTGCACGGTGTGTAATAAGCATGTGCAGTGAGTAAAAATAGGTGCGGTGGTGTATGATAAATGTGCGGTGAGGTATAATGAACTTGCGTAAAATGTCATGTTTAAGTCATACTTATTGTTAATTACAATCTGTTTCAGTGTAAGATATGTATATATACTACTTACATATGTATATATACATACTTATATAATATATATACTAGCTTATATAAGTATAAGATACCTACTTATATTTGTATATATATACATACTTATATTTGTATAATATAATACTTATATATGTTATATATAATCTATATATAATACTTTATCTATGTATATTTATCTATATGTATATATATACTTTTTTTAAAAAAATAATGTATATTTATGTGTATATATAAATGTATGTATTTTTGTATATATCATACACCTACATAGATAGACAGATACAGACCTGAAATCTAAACAAGAGCTAATATATCCCGAAGTCAGCCGGGAGAAGTGCGTTAGTATATAGCACTAAATTTTAGTCATGTTTGTGTGATATGTATATGAATTGTATCTATGCATAACAAAATGTTTTATAAGTATAATGAATTACGGGGTAAGTATAATTGAAAAAAAATAATGGGGTAGTATATGAATATGGTGTAAGTATAAATGAATATGGGGTAAGTTATAATGAATATGGGGTAAAGTATCATGACTCTGGGGGTAAGTATACTGCTATGGGTACTATAATGACTCTGGGCAGTCTAATGCACTATGGGGTCCGTCTCAGCATATGGGGTTAAGTATCATGAATATGGGGTAAGTATAATGGAATATGGGGTAAGTATTAATGAATATGGGGTAAGTACTATGAATATGGGTAAGTCCTAATGATCTGGGGTAAGTATACATGACTATGGGGTCCGTAGAATGAAATATGGGGTAATATACTGGACTATTGGGTCCGTATCCTGAATATGATGGGTAAGTACTAATGCTACTGGGTAATACATACTGCATTGGGTTAAGTATCATGAATATGGGGTAAGTAATAATGAATATGGGGTAAGTATAATGGAATATGGGGTAAAGTATAATGAATTATGGGGTGTATAATGATATGGGGTAGTATAAATGAATATGGGGTAAGTATAATACTATTGGGGTGAATTAATGAATTCTGGGGTAGTACTAATGAATATGGGGGTAAGTATAATGAATAAAGGCCGCGGTGGCCGAATGGTAGAGTATCGGACTCAAGACTGTCACGACTGCAATCGGAGTTCGAGGGTTCGAGTCCCGGCCGACGCGTTGTTTCCTTGGGCAGGAACTTCACCTCGAGTGCCTACACTAGCCACTGGGTGGGCAGCCAGCCCAAGTCAGTGCTGTCCCCCAAGCCCGGATAAAATACTGAGAATGATTAGCTAAAAAGGTAACACCGCCCCTCCGTGAAAGGAACTGGGGACCCTGACCACTTACTCACTCCAAGAGCATCACACCTGAAAACTACAATAAAGGATCCTGCTGTGACCACGCTGCGCTCAGACATGACCTACCGTTAAAAGAAGAATAATGAATATGGTAAGTATAATGACATATGGGTAAGTATAATAAATTGGGTAAGTATAATGAATATAGGTAAGTATAATGAATATGGGGTAATATAGATGAATATACGGTAAGTATAATGAATTGCGGTGGTATATGAATGTTTTCGTAAGTATCATGAATGTTTTGTAGTATAATGATGGTTTTCGTAGTATAATGAATGTTTTCACGTAAGTATAATGATTTTCGTTAAGTATAATGAATGTTTGGTAAGTATAATGAATGTGTGTTAAGTATAATGAATGTACTTATGTTTAAGTACTTGCACTTATTTGATTAATTGTTGTATCAATAGCACTTAATGTTTAATGATGTACGTTTGTAAATTACACTGTGCTCGAGTATAGTGAATTGGTCCTCGGTGCTTAATTTATTGTATTTCTGTGTATGAATTGTACATCTGTATAATGAACTGTAAATGAGTTTAATTAATTATAATTTGTATCATTAATTGTAGATGTGTATAATTAACTTTAGTTGTGTATAATTACTTGTAGTTGTGTATGATTACTTGTAGATTGTGTATAATTAATTGTAGTTGTGTATCTTAATTGTAGTTATGTATATTAATTATTGTAGTTGTGTATAATTATATTGTATGTAAGTATATGAATTATGGCTCGTGTAATAGTGAATTGTGCTTCCGATTTCCTTTGTCAAGACATTTAAATGGTCCTACTTATCACAATTCAATTGTGGTGATGTATGGCAAGTATTGCCAGGTTTAAGTCATGCTGATTGTTATGAGAAGCTGCTTCAGTAGATACATACTTATTATGTGTAATATACTTATCTATGTATGATTTATATCTATAAATACTATCTTTGTATATTTATATATATGTATATTATATACTTCAATATTGTATATTTTGGTATATAGAAATATATGGTAATTTGTATTATATACACATAGATAGATAGATACAGACACTGAAGATCTAAATGAGACAATTATATCCCAAAGTCACCGGGACAAGGGCGTTTTCAAACAGAGGTTAGTTATGCAGTAATTTTAGTTATGTTTGTGATAATATGATGATTGTATCTATAGTGGTGAGTGGTGTTGTGAGTATATGGATTGTGGTATGTATAACTGAATGCTGGTGTGTATGCAAACTGAATATGGTATGTTGCAAACTGAATACGTGGTAATGTATGCAACTGAACGTACTGTATGTGAAAGGTATGCCCTGTGTTCCACTATGAAAAGTATACATAAGAAATATTCTATCTCCGTAATTAGTCCGTGTTGATAGTGATGTAAGTGAACTATTTATAATTAAGCAGCATTTTATTGATATCCTCGACTAATACTATGAGCATCATGACAGTGATATGCTGTCGATGTCTCCATAACCGTTGTCACGTAATCAAACGGTTCTTTAATGTATTCCTTTTTGGTATACTGTCTTGAGGATTGGCCAGCGTTAGTCATGTCGTAGTCCCATAGACATGTAATTATGTGATGGAAGTGTAGACATCGACTTGAGTATCTGTTGCAGTGGGTGTAATGGAGGCGGTGAGCGTCTTCACAACATATACCCGTGATAGAGTCGTGGCAGTAGTTGTCCCTACAACTTGTGTCACGTGCTCTTCAGATCGGTAGCCGAGTATGTAATGCTGATGGGTTTTCGGGTTGATATCTGTATAGTGTATGGCCCGTTCTCTCTTTGATCATTATTAGCTGACGTAAAATGTGGAATAAGCCGCCTGTGGCGCTGATATTGGATACCGTTTTCTCTGTGTGATAAGAGCTTAGGCAAACATTCGTAGTGGTAACGCTAACATAGGTTGGTAGAACATCTATGAGAGTGACAGTGGAGCGAACCGTCTGACTTTCAGCGAGTATTTGTCAAAGACACGTAAGAAGATACATCTTGCACACCTTCACAGGTAGTCTGGCCGAAGTCCTTCACTTGGTGCAAGCAAGAGAGGGCTGTCCACAGAGCAAAAAGTTTCATGTTCAAATTCTTACTAATTTTTATGCCCTGACTGTTACACAGATGAATTATGCCATGAAGGGGGTGTCTGATCTTTGTAGGAATATGTCCCCAAAAGAAACTCGGCATACACATGAATCCAGAAACTAATTACATCCCAAAGTCACTGGAACAGGATTTTTCATGCAGGCTAATACCTAGTTATAATAAACTGTCTTTAGATATAATAAATGTGTGATCCGTAATAATAAATTATAGTTAGGTATATTGAATGTGTAATATGGTATAAGTTGCAATTATGTAATAATGAGTGTGATGTATGTGAAATGAATGTGGTATTTATAATGAATGGTTTAGTAATGTATGCAAATTAAATGTTCTGTATATGAATGGAATGTCTTGTGTGCATAATGACATGAATAGTATTATCATGAAACGCATATGTTAACTGTATGGAACATTTCATACTTCTCATCAGTCCTTATATCCAACGTTCCATTTTTTTATGTAAATCAATTTGTTTCTAGGGTTCACATTTTTAATATTCCTCGACTATAGCTACAAAAAATCCTGTTAAATCCTACTGATTGTTTTGGCAAACTACTTGATGTATATCTAAATATATGAGGTATTTTGTATATATAATACACCATAGATAGATAGATGAGATACAGACACTGAGATCTAAATGAGAGCTAATTACATCCCCAAAGTCACCGGGACAAGGCGTTTCAACCAAGGTTAGTTATAGCAGTAAATTTAGTTATGTTTGTGATTAGTATATGATGCAATTGTATCTATGAGTGGTGAGTGTTGTGGTGAGTATAATGAGTTTGTGGTATGTATACTGAATGCATGGTATATATGAACTGAATATGGTATGGTAGCAAACTGACTAATACTGTATGATGAAAAGTATGCTCTGTGTTCATAATGAAAAGTTTACATAGAATATATCTATCTTCCGTAATCAGTCGTGTTGATAGTGATGTCATTGAAACTATTTATGAATTAAAGCAGCATTTATTGATCTCCCTCGACTAAATATCTATGAGCATCTGACAGTGATATGCTGTCGATGTCGCCATAACAGTTGTCACGTAATCAACGGCTTCTTTTAATGTATCAGTCTGGTATACTGTTTGAATGCCGGTTATTGGTCTAGTACTATTATAAATGGTATATGTAATATTATTTAGTAAAGAATTTTGTAAGTTATATATGAAATGATGTGTGTATGTAATAAGTGTATTTATAAGATTTTATGTATGCAATGTTACTGTTTGAATGAGCTTGTGGCTATACATAATATTGTTAATAAACGTTAATAATGATGGAATTATACTTTATGGAATTATTAATCCTGACTATAGCTAAAAAATCCTGTAAAATCCTACTGATTGTATGCAAACTCTTGATGTTAATCATATATATGTATATTGATATATAACATATGATTATATATATTTATATATGACTAATGATAATTGTTAAATCCTACATATGTTATATATGAATGTATTATTATATTTATATATACATATGTATATGTATATATATATGTATAATATGTATATTTATGTATACATGCATGTATATATGACTGGATATAATGTATATTCAAGTCACGTGAAGCTTTTAATAATGCATATGTATAATTTATATCATGTATGTTTATAGTATGCATATGTATATTTATATCATGTATGTTTGATATGTATACTGTATATTATATACACATGTATATTTATATATGCTATGTTTATATATTTACTAATATAGTATATATATGTGTATATAGTATATACTATTATGATTACAGCATGTTATGAGTATGTATGCTATATATATAAGTATATTATGCATTATATATTTATAGTATTATGATATTATATAGTATATTATATATATATATATATCTGTGTGTGTGTGTTATGTATATGAAAGGAGAGAGCAAGAATGAAATAAATCTAATGTTTCGACCTCTCACTGAGTTCCTTCTTGACGAATAATAACAGAATGGATGAATAATTATGTATTGAATTTGTAATATACATATGAATGCCTAATATATGTATAATACAAATGTATATTCACATATTGTATAAAAAACAGATGATGACAGATAAATACATTGACATCTATAGCTAGTACTAATTATAACCAGAATCATGGTGTTTCAACACGTGGTTATATATATGTATAATTATAAAATAAATATGTACATATGTATGTAATATAGTTTATGATAATGAATGTAATGGATGTTATTATATAATTAATGCGAAGGAGAGTATAAGAATGCGTACGATTATAATGTCTAGTTTTATGAACAATCAAATTGTATTTTGTATTAAGGATAATGATTCGTGATGATACAATGACTATTGTGTAGTATAATGCAATGTGTGGTGTATAATATGTATGTTAAATATGTTGTATTTTATATGAATGTTAGTATGTATGCAATTGCATGTACTGTATGTGAAATGAATATCTTGTGTGCATAATGACATAAGAATATATGTATAATGAAACGTATAATGTAAATGTATGATATATTATATACATTTATGGAACATTATTAATATTCTCGTACTATAGCTAACAAAATGTTAAAATCTATGTTGTTGATGGCAAACTACTTGAATGTATATATACAGTATTATATGTATATTTTATAATAGACATATGTATATATCAATGTATATTTTATAACAATAATACTATAATTAATCATATATATAATTTATAAAAGACATGTGTTATATATTATATTCTATATAACATATGTCATATGTATTTTATATACATATGTATTAATGTATTTTTATATAATTAATATAGTATGCAAATATATGTATATTTGATATTATACATATGTATAATGTATATAGTATATGTATAAATGTATATTTATGCATACATTGTATATATTACTGATATAAAATCTGTATATTAATACATATGTATTATATGGCATATTATGTAATTTATATACATGTATGTTTATATATGATTATTGTATATTTATATCAATGTATATTATATATGATATTATATTATTATAATGTATATTTATAACATATGCATATATTTATTTATATAAGTATATATATGCATATATATAAGTATTTATGCATATTATATATATTAATATTAATAGTATATATATTATATATATATATTATATATATATATATATATGTATATATATATCTTGTGTGTGTGTGTGTGTGTTTTGTTGTATTATATGAAAAGGAACAGAGTAAGAAATGGAAATAAATCTTAATGTTCGACTCCTCACGAATTCTTCTTAGATCGAATAATAACAGTAAATGGATGATATTATATATGTATATATTTGTATATATACATTATGATTCCTATATATATGTATATAATACAATGTATATTTAAACATATTTATATAAAACAGATAGATAACAGATAAATACATTGAATACTATAGCTTGTATATAGTATTTATAACCAAAGTCATGGGTGTTTCAACAGGCTTATATATAATGTCTAATTATAACATATTATGTAATATAGTTACTGAGTAATGAATGTATTGTGATTGTATGATGATGTATATGAAATGCGTGAGAGATAAAGAATGCGTAGATATAATTCTATGTTATAACATCACTGGTACTTGTTATGGTAAGATAACGATGGTGATGAGTACAATGACTATGTGGTAGTATAATGAATGTTTGGTATATATGAATGCGTAGATCGATGTAATTTCTAGTTATAAAAAATAAATTATAGTTATATATGGTAAGTATATGACTGAGTGGATGAGTTATAATGAATGCGTGGTAAAGTATAATAAATGTCATATACAGTATTATGAATGCGTTGGTGAGATAATGAATGCTGTGTGAGCATAATGAATGCGTGGTTAGTCATAATGAATGCGTCGTCAAGTCTAATGATGCACGTTGTGTATAATGAATATGCGGTGAGTAAAATATGTGCGGTGTATAGATAAATGCGGGTGAGTGATAATGTTACGCAGTGTGTATAATGAATGTGCGGTGAGTATAATGAATGTGCGGTAAATGTATGTTAAGTCATACTATTGTGTATGACGAAGCTGGTTGTCATGTAAATATGTGATATATACATGCTTTATATGATGTCGTGATAATTACTATATCACTTATATATGTAATATTATACATACTTATATATGTATATATACTGTTATATAGTATAACTATAATATATATACATACTTATAATGTATATATTACATTATATATGGTATATATACATACTTATATATGTATATATACATACTTATATAAGTTATATACATACTTATATAAGTATATATACATACTTATATAAGTATATATATATACATACTTATATAAGTATATATATATATACTTATAATATGTATATATGCATACTTATATATGTATATATGCATACTTATATATGTGTATCTATATATAGATACTTATCTATGTATATTTATATATATGTATATATATACTTAAATATGTATATTTATGTGTATATATAAATGTATGTATTTGTATATATATACACATACATAGATAGATAGACAGATAAGACACTGAGATCTAAACAAGAGCTAATTATATCCCGAAGTCATCGGGAGAAGGGCGTTAGTTATAGCAATAACTTTTAGTCATGTTTGTGTGATATGTATGATGAATTGTATCTATGCATAAAAAAATGTGGGGTAAGTATAATGAATATGGGGTAAGTATAATGAATTTGGGGTAAGTATAATGAATATGGGGTAAGTATAATGAATATGGGGTAAGTATAATGAATTGGGGTAAGTATAATGAATATGGGGTAAGTATAATGAATATGGGGTAAGTATAATGAATATGGGGTAAGTATAATGAATATGGGGTAAGTATAATGAATATGGGGTAAGTATAATGAATATGGGGTAAGTATAATGAATATGGGGCAAGTATAATGAATATGGGGTAAGTATAATGAATATGGGGTAAGTATAATGAATATGGGGTAAGTATAATGAATATAAGGCCGCGGTGGCCGAATGGGTAGAGTATCGGACTCAAGACTGTCACGACGGCAATCTGAGTTCGAGGGTTCGAGTCACCGGCCGACGCGTTGTTTCCTTGGGCAAGGAACTTCACCTCGATTGCCTACCTAGCCACTGGGTGGGCAAGCCAGCCCAAGTCAGTGCTAGTCCCAAGCCCGGATAAAATACTGAGAATGATTACCTAAAAAGGTAACACCGGCACCCTCCGTGGAAAGGAACTGGGGACCCTACCACGTACTCACTCCAAGAGCATCACAACATGAAAACTACAATTAAGTATCATGCTGTGACCACGGCGGCTCAGACATGAACCTACCGTTAAAAGAAGAAGAGATAATGAATATGGGTAAGTATAATGAATATGGGTAAGTATAATGAATATGGGTAAGTATAATAAATATGGGTAAGTATAATGAATATAGGTAAGTATAATGAATATGGGGTAAGTATAATGAATATGGGGTAAGTATAATGAGTGTTTGGTAAGTATAATGAATGTTTCGTAAGTATAATGAATGTTTCGTAAGTATAATGAATGTTTCGTAAGTATAATGAATGTTTCGTAAGTATAATGTATGTTTTGTAAGTATAATGAATGTTACTAGTATAATGATGTTTCGTAGTATATAAATCTAATTGTATATTTGATGGTGAAGTATAATGAACTGCAGTGAGAGTATAATGAACGGTGCTGTATATATGAATGCGTAGGTGAGTATAATGAATGCGTGGAAGTCATAATAATGCAGTGCGATATATGAATGCGTGGTGAGATAAAATAATGCGTGGTGAGCATAATGAATGCGTCGCAGTCTAATGAGTGCACGGTGTGTATAATGAATGTGCGGTGAGTAAATAATGTGCGGTGTGTATGATAAATGCGTGGTGACGGATAATGTATACGATGTAAGTATATGAATTGCGTATGATAATGATGTGCGGTGATATATGAATTAGCGTGAGTATAATATGGCGGTAAAATGTCATGTTAATCATACTTATTTGTTATGACAAGCTTTTCAGTGTAAATATGTATATATACATACTTATATATGTATATATACATGCTTATATATCTATATATACATACTTATATATGTATATATCTATATATAGATACTTATCTATGTATATTTATATATATGTATATATATACTTAAATATGTATATTTATGTGTATATATAAATGTATGTATTTGTATATATATACACATACATAGATAGATAGACAGATACAGACACTGAAATCTAAACAAGAGCTAATTATATCCCGAAGTCACCGGGAGAAGGGCGTTAGTTATAGCAATAAATTTTAGTCATGTTTGTGTGATATGTATGATGAATTGTATCTATGCATAAAAAAATGTGTGATAAGTATAATGAATACGGGGTAAGTATAATGAATATGGGGTAAGTATAATATGGTAGTATGAATATGGGTAAGTATAATGAATATGGGGTAAGTATAATGAATATGGGGTAAGTATAATGAATATGGGGTAAGTATAATGAATATGGGGTAAGTATAATGAATATGGGGTAAGTATAATGAATATGGGGTAAGTATAATGAATATGGGGTAAGTATAATGAATATAAGGCCGCGGTGGCCGAATGGGTAGAGTATCGGACTCAAGACTGTCACGACGGCAATCTGAGTTCGAGGGTTCGAGTCACCGGCCGACGCGTTGTTTCCTTGGGCAAGGAACTTCACCTCGATTGCCTACCTAGCCACTGGGTGGGCAAGCCAGCCCAAGTCAGTGCTGGTCCCAAGCCCGGATAAAATACTGAGAATGATTACCTAAAAAGGTAACACCGGCACCCTCCGTGGAAAGGAACTGGGGACCCTACCACGTACTCACTCCAAGAGCATCACAACATGAAAACTACAATTAAGTATCATGCTGTGACCACGGCGGCTCAGACATGAACCTACCGTTAAAAGAAGAAGAGATAATGAATATGGGTAAGTATAATGAATATGGGTAAGTATAATAAATATGGGTAAGTATAAATAGAATAATATTGGTAAGTAAATGAATATGGGTAAAGTTATAATGAATTACGGTAAGTATAATGAATGTTCGGTGAGTATAATGAATGTCGGTAAGTATAATGAATATGGGGTAAGTATAATGAATGTTGGTAAGTATAATGAATGTTTCGTAAGTATAATGAATGTTTCGTAAGTATAATGAATGTTTCGTAAGTATAATGAATGCTTGGTTAGTATAATGAATGTTTGGTAAGTATAATGAATGTGTGTTAAGTATAATGAATGTACTTATGTTTAAGTACTTGTACTTATTTTGAATTAATTGTTGTATCAATAGCACTTAATGTTTAATGAATTGTACGTTTGTAAATTACACTGTGCTCGAGTATAGTGAATTGGTCTCGTGCTTAATTTATTGTATTTCTGTGTAATGAATTGTACATCTGTATAATGAACTGTAAATGAGTTTAATTAATTGTAGTTGTGTATAATTAATTGTAGTTGTGTATAATTACTTGTAGTTGTGTATAATTAATTGTAGTTGTGTATAATTAATTGTAGTTGTGTATAATTAATTGTAGTTATGTATAATTAATTGTAGTTGTGTATAATTAATTGTATGTAAGTATTATGAATTATGCTCGTGTATAGTGAATTGTGCTTCCGATTTCCTTTGTCAAGACATTATAATGTCTACTTATAACAATAAATTGTGGTTATGTATGGCAAGTATTATGTCATGTTAAGTCATGCTGATTGTTATGAGAAGCTGCTTCAGTATATATACATACTTATATATGTGTATATACTTATCTATGTATATTTATATATATAAATACTAATCTTTGTATATTTATATATATGTATATATATACTTAAATATGTATATTTATGTGTATATCTAAATATATGTATTTGTATATATATACACATAGATAGATAGATAATACAGACACTGAGATCTAAATGAGAGCTAATTATATCCCAAAGTCACCGGGACAAGGGCGTTTCAACAGAGGTTAGTTATAGCAGTAAATTTTAGTTATGTTTGTGATATATATGATGAATTGTATCTATGAGTGGTGAGTGGTGTGGTGAGTATAATGAGATTGTGGTATGTATACTGAATGCATGGTGTGTATGCAAACTGAATATGGTATGTATGCAAACTGAATACGTGGTATGTATGCAAACTGAACGTACTGTATGTGAAAGGTATGCCCTGTGTTCATAATGAAAAGTATACATAGAAATATATCTATCTTCCGTAATTAGTCGTGTTGATAGTGATGTAATTGAAACTATTTATGAATTAAAGCAGCATTTATTGATATCCCTCGACTAATAGCTATGAGCATCATGACAGTGATATGCTGTCGATGTCTCCATAACCGTTGTCACGTAATCAACGGCTTCTTTAATGTATTCAGTCTGGTATACTGTCTTGAGGATTGGCCAGGCGTTAGTCATGGTCGTAGTCACATATACAGGTAAGTATGTGATGGAAGTGTAGACATCGACTTGAGTATCTGTTGCAGTGGTTGTAATGGAGGCGGTGAGAGTCTTCACAACAGATACCGTTGATAGAGTCGTGGCAGTAGTTGTCCCTACAACTTGTGTCACGTGCTCTTCAAGATCGGTAGCCGAGTATGTAATGCTGATGGTTTCGGGTTGATATCTGGTATAAGTGTATGCCCGATTCTTCTCTTTGATCATTAGTTGGCTGACGTAAAATGTGGAATAAGCCAGCTGTGGCGCCTGATATTGAGATACCGTTTCTGTGTGAGTAATAGCGTAAGGCACACAATTCGTAGTGGTAACGCTAACATAGGTTGGTATAACATCTAGGAGAGTGACAGTGGAGCGAACCGTCCTGACTTGCAGTCGAGTATTTGTCAAAGACACGTAAGAAGATACATCTTGACACACCTTCACAGGTAAGTCTGGCCGAAGTCCTTCACTTGGTGCAAGCAAAGAGAGGGCTGTCCACAGAGCAAAAAGTTTCATGTTCAAATTCTTACTAATTGTTATGCCTGACTGTTACACAGATGAATTATGCTCATGAAGGGGGTGATCTGATCTTTTGTAGGAATATGTCCCAAAGAAACTCGGCATACACATGAGATCCAGAACTAATTACATCCCAAAGTCACTGGGAACAAGGATGTTTCAATGCAGGCTAATACCTAGTTATAATAAACTGTCTTTAGATATAATAAATGTGTGATACGTATAATAAATTATAGTTAGGTATATTGAATGTGTAATATGTATAAGTTGCAATTATGTATAATGAGTGTGATGTATGTGAAATGAATGTGGTATTTATAATGAATGTTTAGTATGTAT
>NC_051403.1:37959304-38001804 GCF_015228065.2 Penaeus monodon
TTTATTGTATTTCTGTGTAATGAATTGTACATCTGTATAATGAACTGTAAATGAGTTTAATTAATTGTAGTTGTGTATAATTAATTGTAGTTGTGTATAATTAATTGTAGTTGTGTATAATTAATTGTAGTTATGTATAATTAATTGTAGTTGTGTATAATTAATTGTATGTAAGTATAATGAATTATGCTCGTGTATAGTGAATTGTGCTTCCAATTTCCTTTGTCAAGACATTATAATGTCTACTTATAACAATAAATTGTGGTTATGTATGGCAAGTATAATGGCAGAGGGATGAGTAGAATTATTGGATGGTGAGTATAATGAATGTGTAGTGAGTATAATGAATGTGTGGTGAGTATAATGAATGTGTGGTGAGTATAATGGATGTGTGGTGAGTATAATGAATGTGTGGTGAGTATAATGAATGTGTGGTGAGTATAATGAATATGTGGTGAGTATAATGAATGTGTGGTGAGTATAATGAATGTTTTGTGAGTGTAATGAATGCGCGGTGAGTATAATGAAGGTGTGGCACGTATATTGTATGTATGTGAAAGATGTGTTCATAATGAAATGAACTGTTTCTATACATTTCATTTTCTTTGGTGTAAATGATAGTTTATGGATTGAAGCAGCATTTATTGATATTCCTCGACTAATAGCTATGAGAATATATGTATATGTATATATATTCATATATATGTACATTTATATATACAAATATGTACATATATATATATATAATATATATATATATATATATATATATATATATATATATATGTATGTATGTATGTATGTATATGAAAATCCACAGTAAGAAAAGAAAGTAAATCATTATGTTTCGACCTCCTCACGAGTTGCTCTTTAGACGAATAACAAACCGAAATGGATGAATATATTTGTATATATTTGTATATACATAAAGTTGCGTATGTATATATATATATATATATATATATATTTATATATAGATAGATAAATTTGTGGTGAGTTCAATTAATGTATGCCCTGTGTTCATAATGAAAAGTATATATACAGAAATATTGTATCTATCTTCCGTAATCAGTCCTATTGATAATAATGTAATTGAATCTGTTTATGAATTAAAGCAACATTTATTGATATCCTTCGACTAATAGCTATGAGCATAATTACATTGATATGCAGTCTATGTCTCGGTAACGTTGTTACGTAATCAACTGTTTTTTTAATGTATTCCGTCTGGTATACTGTTTTGACGATTGGCCAGGCGTTAGTCATGGTCGTAGTCACATAAACAGGTAAATATGTGATGGAACTGTAGACATCGACTTGAGTATATGTTTCAGTGGTTGTAATGGAGGCCGTCACAGTCTTCACAACAGATACCGTTGATAGAGTCGTGGCAGTAGTTGTCTCTACAACTTGTGTCACGTGCTCTTCTAGATCGGTAGCAGAGTAAGTAATACTGATGGTTTCGGGTTGATAGCTGGTATATGCCCGATGATGAGTATAAAGAATGTGTGGTGAGTATAATGAATGCGTAGCGAGTGTAATTTCTTAGTTATAGCAATAAATTGTAATTATGTATGGGAAGTATAATGACTGAGTGATGAGTATAATGAATGTGGTAAGTATAATGAATTTGTGGTAAGTATAATGAATGTGTGGTAAGTATAATGAATGCATGGCGAGTATTATGAATGCATGGTGAGTATAATGAATGCGTAGCAAGTCTAATGGGTGCGCGGTGTGTATAATGAATGTGCGGTGTGTATAATGAATGTGCAGTGTGTATAATGAATGTGCGGTGAGCAGAATGTGCGGAAAAATGTCATGTTAAGTCATGCTGATTGTTATGAGAAGCTGCTTCAGTATATATACATACTTATATATGTGTATATACTTATCTATGTATATTTATATTATATAAATACTAATCTTTGTATATTTATATATATGTATATATATACTTAAATATGTATATTTATGTGTATATCTAAATATATGTATTTGTATATATATACACAGATAGATATATACAGACACTGAGATCTAAATAAGAGCTAATTATATCCCAAAGTCACCCGGACAAGGGCGTTTCAACAGAGGTTAGTTATAGCAGTAAAGTTTAGTTATGTTTGTGATATATATGATGAATTGTATATATGAGTGGTGAGTGGTGTGGTGAGTATAATGAGATTGTGGTATGTAAACTGAATGCATGGTATGTATGCAAACTGAATATGGTATGTATGCAAACTGAACGTACTCTATGTGAAAGGTATGCCCTGTGTTCATAATGAAAAGTATACATAGAAATATATCTATCTTCCGTAATCAGTCGTGTTGATAGTGATGTAATTGAAACTATTTATGAATTAACGCAGCATTTATTGATATCCCTCGACTAATAGGTATGAGCATCATGACAGTGATATGCTGTCGATGTCTCCATAACCGTTGTCACGTAATCAACGGCTTCTTTAATGTATTCAGTCTGGTATACTGTCTTGAGAATTGGCCAGGCGTTAGTCATGGTCGTAGTCATATATACAGGTAAGTATGTGATGGAAGTGTAGACATCGACTTGAGTATCTGTTGCAGTGGTTGTAATGGAGGCGGTGAGAGTCTTCACAACAGATACCGTTGATAGAGTCGTGGCAGTAGTTGTCCCTACAACTGTGTGTCACGTGCTCTTCAAGATCGGTAGCCGAGTATGTCATGCTGATGGTTTCGGGTTGATATCTGGTATAAGTGTATGCCCGATTCTTCTCTTTGATCATTAGTTGGCTGACGTAAAATGTGGAATAAGCCAGCTGTGGCGCCTGATATTGAGATACCGTTTCTGTGTGAGTAATAGCGTAAGGCACACAATTCGTAGTGGTAACGCTAACATAGGTGGTATAACATCTAGGAGAGTGACAGTGGAGCGAACCGTCCTGACTTGCAGTCGAGTATTTGTCAAAGACACGTAAGAAGATACATCTTGACACACCTTCACAGGTAAGTCTGGCCGAAGTCCTTCACTTGTGCAAGCAAAGAAGGGCTGTCCACAGAGCAAAAAGTTTCATGTTCAAATTCTTACTAATTGTTATGCCTGACTGTTACACAGATGAATTATGCTCATGAAGGGGGTGATCTGATCTTTTGTAGGAATATGTCCCAAAGAAAGTCGGCATACACATGAGATCTAGAACTAATTACATCCCAAAGTCACTGGGAACAAGGATGTTTCATTGCAGGCTAATACCTAGTTATAATAAACTGTATTAGATATAATAAATATGTGATACGTATAATAAATTATAGTTAGGTATAATGAATGTGTAATATGTATAAGTTGCAATTATGTATAATGAGTGTGATGTATGTGAAATGAATGTGGTATTTATAATGAATGTTTAGTATGTATGCAAATTAAATGTTCTGTATATGAATGGAATGTCTTGTGTGCATAATGACATGAATAGTATGTATAATGAAACGCATAATGTAAATGTATGGAACATTTCATACTTCTCAGTCAGTCCTTATATCCACCGTTGCCATTTTTTATGTAAATTAATTTCTTTATGGGTTCTACATTTATTAATATTCCTCGACTAATAGCTATAAAAATCCTGTTAAAATCCTACTGATTGTTATGGCAAACTACTTGAATGTATATCTAATATATGTATTTGTATATATATACCATAGATAGATAGATAGATACAGACACTGAGATCTAAATGAGAGCTAATTATATCCCAAAGTCACCAGGACAAGGGCGTTTCAACAGAGGTTTAGTTATAGCAGTAAATTTTTAGTTATGTTTGTGATATATATGATGAATTGTATCTATGAGTGGTGAGTGGTGTGGTGAGTATAATGAGATTGTGGTATGTATACTGAATGCATGGTATGTATGCAAACTGAATATGGTATGTATGCAAACTGAACGTACTCTATGTGAAAGGTATGCCCTGTGTTCATAATGAAAGCATACATAGAAATATATCTATCTTCCGTAATCAGTCGTGTTGATAGTGATGTAATTGAAACTATGAATTAACGCAGCATTTATTGATATCCCTCGACTAATAGCTATGAGCATCATGACAGTGATATGCTGTCGATGTTTCCATAACCGTTGTCACGTAATCAACGGCTTCTTTAATGTATTCAGTCTGGTATACTGTCTTGAGAATTGGCCAGGCGTTAGTCATGGTCGTAGTCACATATACAGGTAAGTATGTGATGGAAGTGTAGACATCGACTTGAGTATCTGTTGCAGTGGTTGTAATGGAGGCGGTGAGAGTCTTCACAACAGATACCGTTGATAGAGTCGTGGCAGTAGTTGTCCCTACAACTTGTGTCACGTGCTCTTCAAGATCGGTAGCCGAGTATGTAATGCTTGATGGTTTCGGGTTGATATCTGGTATAAGTGTATGCCCGATTCTTCTCTTTGATCATTAGTTGGCTGACGTAAAATGTGGAATAAGCCAGCTGTGGCGCCTGATATTGAGATACCGTTTCCGTGTGAGTAATAGCGTAAGGCACACAATTCGTAGTGGTAACGCTAACATAGGTTAGTATAACATCTAGGAGAGTGACAGTGGAGCGAACCGTCCTGACTTGCAGTCGAGTATTTGTCAAAGACACGTAAGAAGATACATCTTGACACACCTTCACAGGTAAGTCTGGCCGAAGTCCTTCACTTGGTGCAAGGAAAGAGAGGGCTGTCCACAGAGCAAAAAGTTTCATGTTCAAATTCTTACTAATTGTTATGCCTGACTGTTACACAGATGAATTATGCTCATGAAGGGGGTGATCTGATCTTTTGTAGGACTATGTCCCAAAGAAACTCGGCATACACATGAGATCTAGAACTAATTACATCCCAAAGTCACTGGGAACAAGGATGTTTCTTGCAGGCTAATACCTATTTATAATAAACTGTATTTAGATATAATAAATGTGTGATACGTATAATAAATTATAGTTAGGTATAATGAATGTGTAATATGTATAAGTTGCAATTATGTATAATGAGTGTGATGTATGTGAAATGATGTGGCATTTATAATGAATTTTAGTATGTTATGCAAATTAAATGTTCTGTATATGAATGGAATGTCTTGTGTGCATAATGACATGAATAGTATGTATAATGAAACGCATAATGTAAATGTATGGAACATTTCATACTTCTCAGTCAGTCCTTATATCCACCGTTGCCATTTTTTAATGTAAATTAATTTGTTTATGGGTTCAACATTTATTAATATTCCTCGACTAATAGCTACAAAAAATCCTGTTAAAATCCTACTGATTGTTATTGCAAACTGCTTGAATGTATATCTAAATATATGTATTTGTATATATATACACATAGATAAATAGATAGATACAGACACTGAGATCTAAATGAGAGCTAATTATATCCCAAAGTCACCAGGACAAGGGCGTTTCAACAGAGTTTAGTTATAGCAGTAAATTTTAGTTATGTTTGTGATATATATGATGAATTGTATCTATGAGTGGTGAGTGGTGTGGTGAGTATAATGAGATTGTGGTATGTATACTGAATGCATGGTATGTATGCAAACTGAATATGGTATGTATGCAAACTGAATATGGTATGTATGCAAAGTGAATATGGTATGTATGCAAACTGAACGTACTGTATGTGAAAGGTATGCCCTGTGTTCATAATGAAAAGTATACATAGAAATATATCTATCTTCCGTAATCAGTCGTGTTGATAGTGATTAATTGAAACTATTTATGAATTAACGCAGCATTTATTGATATCCTCGACTAATAGCTATGAGCATCATGACATGTATGCTGTCGATGTTTCCAAACCGTTGTCACGTAATCAACGGCTTCTTAATGTATTCGATCTGGTATACTGTCTTGAGGATTGGCAGGCGTTAGTCTGGTCGTAGTCAATATACAGTTGTATGTGATGGAAGTGTAGACATCGACTTGAGTATCTGTTGCAGTGGTTGTAATGGAGGCGGTGAGAGTCTTCACAACAGATACCGTTGATAGAGTCGTGGCAGTAGTTGTCCCTACAACTTGTGTCACGTGCTCTTCAAGATCGGTAGCCGAGTATGTAATGCTGATGGTTTCGGGTTGATATCTGGTATAAGTGTATGCCCGATTCTTCTCTTTGATCATTAGTTGGCTGACGTAAAAGTGGAATAAGCCAGCTGTGGCGCCTGATATTGAATACCGTTCCGTGTGAGTAATAGCGTAAGGCACAATTCGTAGTGGTAACGCTAACATAGGTTAGTATAACATCTAGAGAGTGACAGTGAGCGAACCGTCCTGACTTGCAGTCGATATTTGTCAAAGACACGTAAGAAGATCATCTTGACACACCTTCACAGGTAAGTCCTGGCCGAAGTCCTTCACTTGGTGCAAGAAAGAGAGGGCTGTCCACAGAGCAAAAAGTTTCATGTTCAAATTCTTACTAATTGTTATGCCTGACTGTTACACAGATGAAATTTATGCTCATGAAGGGGGTGATCTGATTTTGTAGTGAATATGTCCCAAAGAAGTCGGCATACACATGAGATCTAGAACTAATTACATCCCAAGTCACTGGGAACAAGGATGTTTCATTGCAGGCTATACCTAGTTATAATAAACTGTATTTAGATTAATAAATGTGTGATACGTATAATAAATTATAGTTAGGTATAATGAAAAAGTGTAATATGTATAAGTTGCAATTATGTATACATGAGTGTGATGTATGTGAAATGAATGTGGCATTTATAATGAATGTTTAGTATGTATGCAAATTAAATGTTCTGTATATGAGTGGAATGTCTTGTGTGCATAATGACATGAATAGTATGTATAATGAAACGCATAATGTAAATGTATGGAACATTTCATACTTCTCAGTCAGTCCTTATATCCACCGTTGCCATTTTTTAATGTAAATTAATTTGTTTATGGGTTCAACATTTATTAATATTCCTCGACTAATAGCTACAAGAAATCCTGTTAAAATCCTACTGATTGTTATGGCAAACTGCTTGAATGTATATCTAAATATATGTATTTGTATATATATAAACATAGATAGAGAGATAGTTACAGACACTGAGATCTAAATGAGAGCTAATTATATCCCAAAGTCACCGGGACAAGGGCGTTTCAACAGAGTTTAGTTATAGCAGTAAATTTTAGTTATGTTTGTGATATATATGATGAATTGTATCTATGAGTGGTGAGTGGTGTGGTGAGTATAATGAGATTGTGGTATGTATACTGAATGCATGGTATGTATGCAAACTGAATATGGTATGTATGCAAATTGAACATGGTATGTATGCAAACTGAATATGGTATGTATGCAAACTGAATATGGTATGTATGCAAACTGAATATGGTATGTATGCAAAGTGAATATGGTATGTATGCAAACTGAACGTACTGTATGTGAAAGGTATGCCCTGTGTCCATAATGAAAAGTATACATAGAAATATATCTATCTTCCGTAATCAGTCGTGTTGATAGTGATGTAATTGAAACTATTTATGAATTAACGCAGCATTTATTGATATCCCTCGACTAATAGCTATGAGCATCATGACGTGATATGCGTCGATGTTTCCATAACCGTTGTCACGTAATCAACGGCTTCTTTAATGTATTCAGTCTGGTATACTGTCTTGAGGATTGGCCAGGCGTTAGTCATGGTCGTATCACATATACAGGTAGTATGTGATGGAAGTGTAGACATCGACTTGAGTATCTGTTACAGTGTTGTAATGGAGGCGGTGAGAGTCTTCACAACAAATACCGTTGATAGAGTCGTGGCAGTAGTTGTCCCTACAACTTGTGTCACGTGCTCTTCAAGATTGGTAGCCGAGTATGTAATGCTGATGGTTTCGGGTTGATATCTGGTATAAGTGTATGCCCGATTCTTCTCTTTGATCATTAGTTGGCTGACGTAAAATGTGGAATAAGCCAGCTGTGGCGCCTGATATTGAGATACCGTTTCTGTGTGAGTAATAGCGTAAGGCACACAATTCGTAGTGGTAACGCTAACATAGGTTGGTATAAAATCTAGGAGAGTGACAGTGGAGCGAACCGTCCTGACTTGCAGTCGAGTATTTGTCAAAGACACGTAAGAAGATACATCTTGACACACCTTCACAGGTAAGTCCTGGCCGAAGTCCTTCACTTGGTGCAAGCAAAGAGAGGGCTGTCCACAGAGCAAAAAGTTTCATGTTCAAATTCTTACTAATTGTTATGCCTGACTGTTACACAGATGAATTATGCTCATGAAGGGGGTGATCTGATCTTTTGTAGGAATATGTCCCAAAGAAACTCGGCATACACATGAGATCTAGAACTAATTACATCCCAAAGTCACTGGGAACAAGGATGTTTCATTGCAGGCTAATACCTAGTTATAATAAACTGTATTTAGATATAATAAATGTGTGATACGTATATAAATTATAGTTAGGTATAATGAATGTGTAATATGTATAAGTTGCAATTATGTATAATGAGTGTGATGTATGTGAAATGAATGTGGCATTTATAATGAATGTTTAGTATGTATGCAAATTAAATGTTCTGTATATGAATGGAATGTCTTGTGTGCATAATGACATGAATAGTATGTATAATGAAACGCATAATGTAAATGTATGGAACATTTCATACTTCTCAGTCAGTCCTTATATCCACCGTTGCCATTTTTTAATGTAAATTAATTTGTTTATGGGTTCAACATTTATTAATATTCCTCGACTAATAGCTACAAAAAATCCTGTTAAAATCCTACTGATTGTTATGGCAAACTGCTTGAATGTATATCTAAATATATGTATTTGTATATATATACACATAGATAGATAGATAGATACAGACACTGAGATCTAAATGAGAGCTAATTATATCCAAAGTCACCGGGACAAGGGCGTTTCAACAGAGTTTAGTTATAGCAGTAAATTTTAGTTATGTTTGTGATATATATGATGAATTGTATCTATGAGTGGTGAGTGGTGTGGTGAGTATAATGAGATTGTGGTATGTATACTGAATGCATGGTATGTATGCAAACTGAATATGGTATGTATGCAAACTGAATATGGTATGTATGCAAACTGAATATGGTATGTATGCAAACTGAACGTACTGTATGTGAAAGGTATGCCCTGTGTTCATAATGAAAAGTATACATAGAAATATATCTATCTTCCGTAATCAGTCGTGTTGATAGTGATGTAATTGAAACTATTTATGAATTAACGCAGCATTTATTGATATCCCTCGACTAATAGCTATGAGCATCATGACAGTGATATGCTGTCGATGTTTCCATAACCGTTGTCACGTAATCAACGGCTTCTTTAATGTATTCAGTCTGGTATACTGTCTTGAGGATTGGCCAGGCGTTAGTCATGGTCGTAGTCACATATACAGGTAAGTATGTGATGGAAGTGTAGACATCGACTTGAGTATCTGTTGCAGTGGTTGTAATGGAGGCGGTGAGAGTCTTCACAACAGTTATGTTATGGCAAACTGCTTGAATGTATATCTAAATATATGTATTTGTATATATATACACATAGATAGATAGATAGATACAGACACTGAGATCTAAATGAGAGCTAATTATATCCCAAAGTCACCGGGACAAGGGCGATTCAACAGAGTTTAGTTATAGCAGTAAATTTTAGTTATGTTTGTGATATATATGATGAATTGTATCTATGAGTGGTGAGTGGTGTGGTGAGTATAATGAGATTGTGGTATGTATACTGAATGCATGGTATGTATGCAAACTGAATATGGTATGTATGCAAACTGAATATGGTATATATGCAAAGTGAATATGGTATGTATGCAAACTTAATATGGTATGTATGCAAAGTGAATATGGTATGTATGCAAACTGAACGTACTGTATGTGAAAGGTATGCCCTGTGTTCATAATGAAAAGTATACATAGAAATATATCTATCTTCCGTAATCAGTCGTGTTGATAGTGATGTAATTGAAACTATTTATGAATTAACGCAGCATTTATTGATATCCCTCGACTAATAGCTATGAGCATCATGACAGTGATATGCTGTCGATGTTTCCATAACCGTTGTCACGTAATCAACGGCTTCTTTAATGTATTCAGTCTGGTATACTGTCTTGAGGATTGGCCAGGCGTTAGTCATGGTCGTAGTCACATATACAGGTAAGTATGTGATGGAAGTGTAGACATCGACTTGAGTATCTGTTGCAGTGGTTGTAATGGAGGCGGTGAGAGTCTTCACAACAGATACCGTTGATAGAGTCGTGGCAGTAGTTTGTCCCTACAACTTGTGTCACGTGCTCTTAAAGATCGGTAGCCGAGTATGTAATGCTGATGGTTTCGGGTTGATATCTGGTATAGTGTATGCCCGATTCTTCTCTTTGATCATTAGTTGGGCTGACTAAAATGTGGAATAAGCCAGCTGTGGCGCCTGATTTGAGATACCGTTTTCTGTGTGAGTAATAGCGTAAGGCACACAATTCGTAGTGGTAACGCTAACATAGGTTGGTATAACATCTAGGAGAGTGACAGTGGAGCGAACCGTCCTGACTTGCAGTCGAGTATTTGTCAAAGACACGTAAGAAGATACATCTTGACACACCTTCACAGGTAAGTTCTGGCCGAAAGTCCTTCACTTGGTGCAAGCAAAGAGGGCTGTCCACAGAGCAAAAATTTCATGTTCAAATTCTTACTAATTGTTATGCCTGACTGTTACACAGATGAATTATGCTCATGAAGGGGGTGATCTGATCTTTTGTAGGAATATGTCCCAAAGAAACTCGGCATACACATGAGATCTAGAACTAATTACATCCCAAAGTCACTGGGAACAAGGATGTTTCAATGCAGGCTAATACCTAGTTATAATAAACTGTATTTAGATATAATAAATGTGTGATACGTATAATAAATTATAGTTAGGTATAATGAATGTGTAATATGTATAAGTTGCAATTATGTATAATGAGTGTGATGTATGTGAAATGAATGTGGTATTTATAATGAATGTTTAGTATGTATGCAAATTAAATGTTCTGTATATGAATGGAATGTCTTGTGTGCATAATGACATGAATAGTATGTATATGAAACGCATAATGTAAATGTATGGAACATTTCATACTTCTCAGTCAGTCCTTATATCCACCGTTGCCATTTTTTTATGTAAATTAATTTGTTTATGGGTTCAACATTTATTAATATCCCTCGACTAATAGCTACAAAAAATCCTGTTAAAATCCTACTGATTGTTATGGCAAACTGCTTGAATGTATATCTAAATATATGTATTTGTATATATATACACATAGATAGATAGATAGATACAGACACTGAGATCTAAATGAGAGCTAATTATATCCCAAAGTCACCGGGACAAGGGCGTTTCAACAGAGGTTAGTTATAGCAGTAAAGTTTAGTTATGTTTGTGATATATATGATGAATTGTATCTATGAGTGGTGAGTGGTGTGGTGAGTATAATGAGATTGTGGTATGTATACTGAATGCATGGTATGTATGCAAACTGAATATGGTATGTATGCAAACTGAACGTACTCTATGTGAAAGGTATGCCCTGTGTTCATAATGAAAAGTATACATAGAAATATATCTATCTTCCGTAATCAGTCGTGTTGATAGTGATGTAATTGAAACTATTTATGAATTAACGCAGCATTTATTGATATCCCTCGACTAATAGCTATGAGCATCATGACAGTGATATGCTGTCGATGTTTCCATAACCGTTGTCACGTAATCAACGGCTTCTTTAATGTATTCAGTCTGGTATACTGTCTTGAGGATTGGCCAGGCGTTAGTCATGTCGTAGTCACATATACAGGTAAGTATGTGATGGAAGTGTAGACATCGACTTGAGTATCTGTTGCAGTGGTTTGTAATGGAGGCGGTGAGAGTCTTCACAACAGATACCGTTGATAGAGTCGTGGCAGTAGTTGTCCCTACAACTTGTGTCACGTGCTCTTCAAGATCGGTAGCCGAGTATGTAATGCTGATGGTTTCGGGTTGATATCTGGTATAAGTGTATGCCCGATTCTTCTCTTTGATCATTAGTTGGCTGACGTAAAATGTGGAATAAGCCAGCTGTGGCGCCTGATATTGAGATACCGTTTCTGTGTGAGTAATAGCGTAAGGCCACAATTCGTAGTGGTAACGCTAACATGGGTTGGTATAACATCTAGGAGAGTGACAGTGGAGCGAACCGTCCTGACTTGCAGTCGAGTATTTGTCAAAGACACGTAAGAAGATACATCTTGACACACCTTCACAGGTAAGTCTGGCCGAAGTCCTTCACTTGGTGCAAGGAAAGAGAGGGCTGTCCACAGAGCAAAAAGTTTCATGTTCAAATTCTTACTAATTGTTATGCCAGATTGTTACATAGATGAATTATGCTCATGAAGGGGGTGATCTGATCTTTTGTAGGAATATGTCCCAAAGAAACTCAGCATACACATGAGATCTAGAACTAATTACATCCCAAAGTCACTGGGAGCAAGGATGTTTCATTGCAGGCTAATACCTAGTTATAATAAACTGTATTTAGATATAATAAATATGTGATACGTATAATAAATTATAGTTAGGTATAATGAATGTGTAATATGTATAAGTTGCAATTATGTATAATGAGTGTGATGTATGTGAAATGAATGTGGTATTTATAATGAATGTTTAGTATGTATGCAAATTAAATGTTCTGTATATGAATGGAATGTCTTGTGTGCATAATGACATGAATAGTATGTATAATGAAACGCATAGTGTAAATCTATGGAACATTTCATACTTCTCAATCAGTCCTTATATCCACCGTTGCCATTTTTTTATGTAAATTAATTTGTTTATGGGTTCAACATTTATTAATATTCCTCGATTAATAGCTACAAAAAATCCTGTTAAAATCCTACTGATTGTTATGGCAAACTGCTTGAATGTATATCTAAATATATGTATTTGTATATATATACACATAGATAGATAGATAGATACAGACACTGAGATCTAAATGAGAGCTAATTATATCCCAAAGTCACCGGGACAAGGGCGTTTCAACAGAGTTTAGTTATAGCAGTAAATTTTAGTTATGTTTGTGATATATATGATGAATTGTATCTATGAGTGGTGAGTGGTGTGGTGAGTATAATGAGATTGTGGTATGTATACTGAATGCATGGTATGTATGCAAACTGAATATGGTATGATGCAAACTGAATATGGTATGATGCAAACTGAATATGGTATGTATGCAAACTGAATATG
Source organism: Penaeus monodon (assembly GCF_015228065.2). Taxonomy (NCBI): domain Eukaryota; kingdom Metazoa; phylum Arthropoda; class Malacostraca; order Decapoda; family Penaeidae; genus Penaeus; species Penaeus monodon. The sequence goes on from NC_051403.1 coordinate 37,972,622, forward strand.
GTATGTATGCAAACTGAATATGGTATGTATGCAAAGTGAATATGGTATGTATGCAAAGTGAATATAGTATGTATGCAATCTGAACGTACTGTATGTGAAAGGTATGCCCTGTGTTCATAATGAAAATTATACTTAGAAATATATCTATCTTCCGTAATCAGTCGTGTTGATAGTGATGTAATTGAAACTATTTATGAATTATCGCAGCATTTATTGATATCCCTCGACTAATAGCTATGAGCATCATGACAGTGATATGCTGTCGATGTTTCCATAACCGTTGTCACGTAATCAACGGCTTCTTTAATGTATTCAGTCTGGTATACTGTCTTGAGGATTGGCCAGGCGTTAGTCATGGTCGTAGTCACATATACAGGTAAGTATGTGATGGAAGTGTAGACATCGAGACATCGACTTGAGTATCTGTTGCAGTGGTTGTAATGGAGGCGGTGAGAGTCTTCACAACAGATACCGTTGATAGAGTCGTGGCAGTAGTTGTCCCTACAACTTGTGTCACGTGCTCTTCAAGATCGGTAGCCGAGTATGTAATGCTGATGGTTTCGGGTTGATATCTGGTATAAGTGTATGCCCGATTCTTCTCTTTGATCATTAGTTGGCTGACGTAAAATGTGGAATAAGCCAGCTGTGGCGCCTGATATTGAGATACCGTTTCTGTGTGAGTAATAGCGTAAGGCACACAATTCGTAGTGTGTAACGCTAACATAGGTTGGTATAACATCTAGGAGAGTGACAGTGGAGCGAACCGTCCTGACTTGCAGTCGAGTATTTGTCAAAGACACGTAAGAAGATACATCTTGACACACCTTCACAGGTAAGTCTGGCCGAAGTCCTTCACTTGGTGCAAGGAAAGAGAGGGCTGTCCACAGAGCAAAAAGTTTCATGTTCAAATTCTTACTAATTGTTATGCCTGACTGTTACACAGATGAATTATGCTCATGAAGGGGGTTATCTGATCTTTTGTAGGAATATGTCCCAAGGAAACTCGGCATACACATGAGATCTAGAACTAATTACATCCCAAAGTCACTGGGAACAAGGATGTTTCATTGCAGGCTAATACCTAGTTATAATAAACTGTATTTAGATATAATAAATGTGTGATACGTATAATAAATTATAGTTAGGTATAATGAATGTGTAATATGTATAAGTTGCAATTATGTATAATGAGTGTGATGTATGTGAAATGAATGTGGCATTTATAATGAATGTTTAGTATGTATGCAAATTAAATGTTCTGTATATGAATGGAATGTCTTGTGTGCATAATGACATGAATAGTATGTATAATGAAACGCATAATGTAAATGTATGGAACATTTCATACTTCTCAGTCAGTCCTTATATCCACCGTTGCCATTTTTTATGTAAATTAATTTGTTTATGGGTTCAACATTTATTAATATTCCTCGACTAATAGCTACAAAAAATCCTGTTAAAATCCTACTGATTGTTATGGCAAACTGCTTGAATGTATATCTAAATATATGTATTTGTATATATATATACACATAGATAGATAGATAGATACAGACACTGAGATCTAAATGAGAGCTAATTATATCCCAAAGTCACCGGACAAGGGCGTTTCAACAGAGGTTAGTTATAGCAGTAAATTTTAGTTATGTTTGTGATATATATGATGAATTGTATCTATGAGTGGTGAGTGGTGTGGTGAGTATAATGAGATTGTGGTATGTATACTGAATGCATGGTATGTATGCAAACTGAATATGGTATGTATGCAAACTGAACGTACTCTATGTGAAAGGTATGCCCTGTGTTCATAATGAAAAGTATACATAGAAATATATCTATCTTCCGTAATCAGTCGTGTTGATAGTGATGTAATTGAAACTATTTATGAATTAACGCAGCATTTATTGATATCCCTCGACTAATAGCTTTGAGCATCATGACAGTGATATGCTGTCGATGTTTCCATAACCGTTGTCACGTAATCAACGGCTTCTTTAATGTATTCAGTCTGGTATACTGTCTTGAGGATTGGCCAGGCGTTAGTCATGGTCGTAGTCACATATACAGGTAAGTATGTGATGGAAGTGTAGACATCGACTTGAGTATCTGTTGCAGTGGTTGTAATGGAGGCGGTGAGAGTCTTCACAACAGATACCGTTGATAGAGTCGTGGCAGTAGTTGTCCCTACAACTTGTGTCACGTGCTCTTCAAGATCGGTAGCCGAGTATGTAATGCTGATGGTTTCGGGTTGATATCTGGTATAAGTGTATGCCCGATTCTTCTCTTTGATCATTAGTTGGCTGACGTAAAATGTGGAATAAGCCAGCTGTGGCGCCTGATATTGAGATACCGTTTCTGTGTGAGTAATAGCGTAAGGCACACAATTCGTAGTGGTAACGCTAACATAGGTTGGTATAACATCTAGGAGAGTGACAGTGGAGCGAACCGTCCTGACTTGCAGTCGAGTATTTGTCAAAGACACGTAAGAAGATACATCTTGACACACCTTCACAGGTAAGTCTGGCCGAAGTCCTTCACTTGGTGCAAGCAAAGAGAGGGCTGTCCACAGAGCAAAAAGTTTCATGTTCAAATTCTTACTAATTGTAATGCCAGACTGTTACACAGATGAATTATGCTCATGAAGGGGGTGATCTGATCTTTTGTAGGAATATGTCCCAAAGAAACTCGGCATACACATGAGATCTAGAACTAATTACATCCCAAAGTCACTGGGAACAAGGATGTTTCATTGCAGGCTAATACCTAGTTATAATAAACTGTATTTAGATATAATAAATATGTGATACGTATAATAAATTATAGTTAGGTATAATGAATGTGTAATATGTATAAGTTGCAATTATGTATAATGAGTGTGATGTATGTGAAATGAATGTGGTATTTATAATGAATGTTTAGTATGTATGCAAATTAAATGTTCTGTATATGAATGGAATGTCTTGTGTGCATAATGACATGAATAGTATGTATAATGAAACGCATAATGTAAATGTATGGAACATTTCATACTTCTCAATCAGTCCTTATATCCACCGTTGCCATTTTTTTATGTAAATTAATTTGTTTTATGGGTTCAACATTTATTAATATTCCTCGACTAATAGCTACAAAAAATCCTGTTAAAATCCTACTGATTGTTATGGCAAACTGCTTGAATGTATATCTAAATATATGTATTTGTATATATATACACATAGATAGATAGATAGATACAGACACTGAGATCTAAATGAGAGCTAATTATATCCCAAAGTCACCGGGACAAGGGCGTTTTCAACAGAGTTTAGTTATAGCAGTAAATTTTGTTATGTTTTGTATATATATGATGAATTGTATCTATGAGTGGTGAGTGGTGTGGTGAGTATAATGAGATTGTGGTATGTATACTGATGCATGGTATGTATGCAACTGAATATGGTATGATGCAAAGTGAATATAGTATGTATGCATCTGAACGTACTGTATGTGAAAGGTATGCCCTGTGTTCATAATGAAATTATACTTAGAAATATATCTATCTTCCGTAATCAGTCGTGTTGATAGTGATGTAATTGAAACTATTTATGAATTAACGCAGCATTTATTGATATCCCTCGACTAATAGCTATGAGCATCATGGCAGTGATATGCTGTCGATGTTTCCATAAGCTGTTGTCACGTAATCAACGGCTTCTTTAATGTATTCAGTCTGGTATACTGTCTTGAGGATTGGCCAGGCGTTTAGTCATGGTCGTAGTCACATATACAGGTAAGTATGTGATGGAAGTGTAGACATCGACTTGAGTATCTGTTGCAGTGGTTGAATGGAGGCGGTAGAGTCTTCACAACAGATACCGTTGATAGAGTCGTGGCAGTAGTTGTCCCTACAACTTGTGTCACGTGCTCTTCAAGATCGGTAGCCGAGTATGTAATGCTCGATGGTTTCGGGTTGATATCTGGTATAGTGTATGCCCGATTCTTCTCTTTGATCATTAGTTGGCTGACGTAAAATGTGGAATAAGCCAGCTGTGGCGCCTGATATTGAGATACCGTTTTCTGTGTGAGTATAGCGTAAGGCACACAATTCGTAGTGGTAACGCTAACATAGGTTGGTATAAAATCTAGGAGAGTGACAGTGGAGCGAACCGTCCTGACTTGCAGTCGAGTATTTGTCAAAGACACGTAAGAAGATACATCTTGACACACCTTCACAGGTAAGTCTGGCCGAAGTCCTTCACTTGGTGCAAGCAAAGAGAGGGCTGTCCACAGAGCAAAAAGTTTCATGTTCAAATTCTTACTAATTGTTATGCCAGACTGTTACACAGATGAATTATGCTCATGAAGGGGGTTATCTGATCTTTTGTAGAATATGTCCCAAAGAAACTCGGCATACACATGAGATCTAGAACTAATTACATCCCAAAGTCACTGGGAACAAGGATGTTTCATTGCAGGCTAATACCTAGTTATAATAAACTGTATTTAGATATAATAAATGTGTGATACGTATAATAAATTATAGTTAGGTATAATGAATGTGTAATATGTATAAGTTGCAATTATGTATAATGAGTGTGATGTATGTGAAATGAATGTGGCATTTATAATGAATGTTTAGTATGTATGCAAATTAAATGTTCTGTATATGAATGGAATGTCTTGTGTGCATAATGACATGAATAGTATGTATAATGAAACGCATAATGTAAATGTATGGAACATTTCATACTTCTCAGTCAGTCCTTATATCCACCGTTGCCATTTTTTTATGTAAATTAATTTGTTTATGGGTTCAACATTTATTAATATTCCTCGACTAATAGCTACAAAAAATCCTGTTAAAATCCTACTGATTGTTATGGCAAACTGCTTGAATGTATATCTAAATATATGTATTTGTATATATATACACATAGATAGATAGATAGATACAGACACTGAGATCTAAATGAGAACTAATTATATCCGAAAGTCACCGGGACAAGGGCGTTTCAACAGAGTTTAGTTATAGCAGTAAATTTTAGTTATGTTTGTGATATATATGATGAATTGTATCTATGAGTGGTGAGTGGTGTGGTGAGTATAATGAGATTGTGGTATGTATACTGAATGCATGGTATGTATGCAAACTGAATATGGTATGTATGCAAACTGAACGTACTGTATGTGAAAGGTATGCCCTGTGTTCATAATGAAAAGTATACATAGAAATATATCTATCTTCCGTAATCAGTCGTGTTGATAGTGATGTAATTGAAACTATTTATCAATTAAAGCAGCATTTATTGATATCCCTCGACTAATAGCTTTGAGCATCATGACAGTGATATGCTGTCGATGTTTCCATAACCGTTGTCACGTAATCAACGGCTTCTTTAATGTATTCAGTCTGGTATACTGTCTTGAGGATTGGCCAGGCGTTAGTCATGGTCGTAGTCACATATACAGGTAAGTATGTGATGGAAGTGTAGACATCGACTTGAGTATCTGTTGCAGTGGTTGTAATGGAGGCGGTGAGAGTCTTCACAACAGATACCGTTGATAGAGTCGTGGCAGTAGTTGTCCCTACAACTTGTGTCACGTGCTCTTCAAGATCGGTAGCCGAGTATGTAATGCTGATGGTTTCGGGTTGATATCTGGTATAAGTGTATGCCCGATTCTTCTCTTTGATCATTAGTTGGCTGACGTAAAATGTGGAATAAGCCAGCTGTGGCGCCTGATATTGAGATACCGTTTCTGTGTGAGTAATAGCGTAAGGCACACAATTCGTAGTGGTAACGCTAACATAGGTTGGTATAACATCTAGGAGAGTGACAGTGGAGCGAACCGTCCTGACTTGCAGTCGAGTATTTGTCAAAGACACGTAAGAAGATACATCTTGACACACCTTCACAGGTAAGTCTGGCCGAAGTCCTTCACTTGGTGCAAGCAAAGAGAGGGCTGTCCACAGAGCAAAAAGTTTCATGTTCAAATTCTTACTAATTGTTATGCCTGACTGTTACACAGATGAATTATGCTCATGAAGGGGGTTATCTGATCTTTTGTAGGAATATGTCCCAAAGAAACTCGGCATACACATGAGATCTAGAACTAATTACATCCCAAAGTCACTGGGAACAAGGATGTTTCATTGCAGGCTAATACCTAGTTATAATAAACTGTATTTAGATATAATAAATGTGTGATACGTATAATAAATTATAGTTAGGTATAATGAATGTGTAATATGTATAAGTTGCAATTATGTATAATGAGTGTGATGTATGTGAAATGAATGTGGCATTTATAATGAATGTTTAGTATGTATGCAAATTAAATGTTCTGTATATGAATGGAATGTCTTGTGTGCATAATGACATGAATAGTATGTATAATGAAACGCATAATGTAAATGTATGGAACATTTCATACTTCTCAGTCAGTCCTTATATCCACCGTTGCCATTTTTTTATGTAAATTAATTTGTTTATGGGTTCAACATTTATTAATATTCCTCGACTAATAGCTACAAAAAATCCTGTTAAAATCCTACTGATTGTTATGGCAAACTGCTTGAATGTATATCTAAATATATGTATTTGTATATATATACACATAGATAGATAGATAGATACAGACACTGAGATCTAAATGAGAACTAATTATATCCGAAAGTCACCGGGACAAGGGCGTTTCAACAGAGTTTAGTTATAGCAGTAAATTTTAGTTATGTTTGTGATATATATGATGAATTGTATCTATGAGTGGTGAGTGGTGTGGTGAGTATAATGAGATTGTGGTATGTATACTGAATGCATGGTATGTATGCAAACTGAATATGGTATGTATGCAAACTGAACGTACTGTATGTGAAAGGTATGCTCTGTGTTCATAATGAAAAGTATACATAGAAATATATCTATCTTCCGTAATCAGTCGTGTTGATAGTGATGTAATTGAAACTATTTATCAATTAAAGCAGCATTTATTGATTTCCCTCGACTAATAGCTTTGAGCATCATGACAGTGATATGCTGTCGATGTTTCCATAACCGTTGTCACGTAATCAACGGCTTCTTTAATGTATTCAGTCTGGTATACTGTCTTGAGAATTGGCCAGGCGTTAGTCATGGTCGTAGTCACATATACAGGTAAGTATGTGATGGAAGTGTAGACATCGACTTGAGTATCTGTTGCAGTGGTTGTAATGGAGGCGGTGAGAGTCTTCACAACAGATACCGTTGATAGAGTCGTGGCAGTAGTTGTCCCTACAACTTGTGTCACGTGCTCTTCAAGATCGGTAGCCGAGTATGTAATGCTGATGGTTTCGGGTTGATATCTGGTATAAGTGTATGCCCGATTCTTCTCTTTGATCATTAGTTGGCTGACGTAAAATGTGGAATAAGCCAGCTGTGGCGCCTGATATTGAGATACCGTTTCTGTGTGAGTAATAGCGTAAGGCACACAATTCGTAGTGGTAACGCTAACATAGGTTGGTATAACATCTAGGAGAGTGACAGTGGAGCGAACCGTCCTGACTTGCAGTCGAGTATTTGTCAAAGACACGTAAGAAGATACATCTTGACACACCTTCACAGGTAAGTCTGGCCGAAGTCCTTCACTTGGTGCAAGCAAAGAGAGGGCTGTCCACAGAGCAAAAAGTTTCATGTTCAAATTCTTACTAATTGTTATGCCAGACTGTTACACAGATGAATTATGCTCATGAAGGGGGTGATCTGATCTTTTGTAGGAATATGTCCCAAAGAAACTCGGCATACACATGAGATCTAGAACTAATTACATCCCAAAGTCACTGGGAACAAGGATGTTTCATTGCAGGCTAATACCTAGTTATAATAAACTGTATTTAGATATAATAAATATGTGATACGTATAATAAATTATAGTTAGGTATAATGAATGTGTAATATGTATAAGTTGCAATTATGTATAATGAGTGTGATGTATGTGAAATGAATGTGGTATTTATAATGAATGTTTAGTATGTATGCAAATTAAATGTTCTGTATATGAATGGAATGTCTTGTGTGCATAATGACATGAATAGTATGTATAATGAAACGCATAATGTAAATGTATGGAACATTTCATACTTCTCAATCAGTCCTTATATCCACCGTTGCCATTTTTTTATGTAAATTAATTTGTTTATGGGTTCAACATTTATTAATATTCCTCGACTAATAGCTACAAAAAATCCTGTTAAAATCCTACTGATTGTTATGGCAAACTGCTTGAATGTATATCTAAATATATGTATTTGTATATATATACACATAGATAGATAGATAGATACAGACACTGAGATCTAAATGAGAGCTAATTATATCCCAAAGTCACCGGGACAAGGGCGTTTCAACAGAGTTTAGTTATAGCAGTAAATTTTAGTTATGTTTGTGATATATATGATGAATTGTATCTATGAGTGGTGAGTGGTGTGGTGAGTATAATGAGATTGTGGTATGTATACTGAATGCATGGTATGTATGCAAACTGAATATGGTATGATGCAAACTGAATATGGTATGTATGCAAACTGAATATGGTATGTATGCAAACTGAATATGGTATGTATGCAAACTGAATATGGTATGTATGCAAAGTGAATATAGTATGTATGCAATCTGAACGTACTGTATGTGAAAGGTATGCCCTGTGTTCATAATGAAAATTATACTTAGAAATATATCTATCTTCCGTAATCAGTCGTGTTGATAGTGATGTAATTGAAACTATTTATGAATTAACGCAGCATTTATTGATATCCCTCGACTAATAGCTATGAGCATCATGACAGTGATATGCTGTCGATGTTTCCATAACCGTTGTCACGTAATCAACGGCTTCTTTAATGTATTCAGTCTGGTATACTGTCTTGAGGATTGGCCAGGCGTTAGTCATGGTCGTAGTCACATATACAGGTAAGTATGTGATGGAAGTGTAGACATCGACTTGAGTATCTGTTGCAGTGGTTGTAATGGAGGCGGTGAGAGTCTTCACAACAGATACCGTTGATAGAGTCGTGGCAGTAGTTGTCCTACAACTTGTGTCACGTGCTCTTCAAGATCGGTAGCCGAGTATGTAATGCTGATGGTTTCGGGTTGATATCTGGTATAAGTGTATGCCCGATTCTTCTCTTTGATCATTAGTTGGCTGACGTAAAATGTGGAATAAGCCAGCTGTGGCGCCTGATATTGAGATACCGTTTCTGTGTGAGTAATAGCGTAAGGCACACAATTCGTAGTGGTAACGCTAACATAGGTTGGTATAACATCTAGGAGAGTGACAGTGGAGCGAACCGTCCTGACTTGCAGTCGAGTATTTGTCAAAGACACGTAAGAAGATACATCTTGACACACCTTCACAGGTAAGTCTGGCCGAAGTCCTTCACTTGGTGCAAGCAAAGAGAGGGCTGTCCACAGAGCAAAAAGTTTCATGTTCAAATTCTTACTAATTGTTATGCCTGACTGTTACACAGATGAATTATGCTCATGAAGGGGGTTATCTGATCTTTTGTAGGAATATGTCCCAAAGAAACTCGGCATACACATGAGATCTAGAACTAAGTACATCCCAAAGTCACTGGGAACAAGGATGTTTCATTGCAGGCTAATACCTAGTTATAATAAACTGTATTTAGATATAATAAATGTGTGATACGTATAATAAATTATAGTTAGGTATAATGAATGTGTAATATGTATAAGTTGCAATTATGTATAATGAGTGTGATGTATGTGAAATGAATGTGGCATTTATAATGAATGTTTAGTATGTATGCAAATTAAATGTTCTGTATATGAATGGAATGTCTTGTGTGCATAATGACATGAATAGTATGTATAATGAAACGCATAATGTAAATGTATGGAACATTTCATACTTCTCAGTCAGTCCTTATATCCACCGTTGCCATTTTTTTATGTAAATTAATTTGTTTATGGGTTCAACATTTATTAATATTCCTCGACTAATAGCTACAAAAAATCCTGTTAAAATCCTACTGATTGTTATGGCAAACTGCTTGAATGTATATCTAAATATATGTATTTGTATATATATACACATAGATAGATAGATAGATACAGACACTGAGATCTAAATGAGAACTAATTATATCCGAAAGTCACCGGGACAAGGGCGTTTCAACAGAGTTTAGTTATAGCAGTAAATTTAGTTATGTTTGTGATATATATGATGAATTGTATCTATGAGTGGTGAGTGGTGTGGTGAGTATAATGAGATTGTGGTATGTATACTGAATGCATGGTATGTATGCAAACTGAATATGGTATGTATGCAAACTGAACGTACTGTATGTGAAAGGTATGCCCTGTGTTCATAATGAAAAGTATACATAGAAATATATCTATCTTCCGTAATCAGTCGTGTTGATAGTGATGTAATTGAAACTATTTATCAATTAAAGCAGCATTTATTGATATCCCTCGACTAATAGCTTTGAGCATCATGACAGTGATATGCTGTCGATGTTTCCATAACCGTTGTCACGTAATCAACGGCTTCTTTAATGTATTCAGTCTGGTATACTGTCTTGAGGATTGGCCAGGCGTTAGTCATGGTCGTAGTCACATATACAGGTAAGTATGTGATGGAAGTGTAGACATCGACTTGAGTATCTGTTGCAGTGGTTGTAATGGAGGCGGTGAGAGTCTTCACAACAGATACCGTTGATAGAGTCGTGGCAGTAGTTGTCCCTACAACTTGTGTCACGTGCTCTTCAAGATCGGTAGCCGAGTATGTAATGCTGATGGTTTCGGGTTGATATCTGGTATAAGTGTATGCCCGATTCTTCTCTTTGATCATTAGTTGGCTGACGTAAAATGTGGAATAAGCCAGCTGTGGCGCCTGATATTGAGATACCGTTTCTGTGTGAGTAATAGCGTAAGGCACACAATTCGTAGTGGTAACGCTAACATAGGTTGGTATAACATCTAGGAGAGTGACAGTGGAGCGAACCGTCCTGACTTGCAGTCGAGTATTTGTCAAAGACACGTAAGAAGATACATCTTGACACACCTTCACAGGTAAGTCTGGCCGAAGTCCTTCACTTGGTGCAAGGAAGAGAGGGCTGTCCACAGAGCAAAAAGTTTCATGTTCAAATTCTTACTAATTGTTATGCCAGACTGTTACACAGATGAATTATGCTCATGAAGGGGGTGATCTGATCTTTTGTAGGAATATGTCCCAAAGAAACTCGGCATACACATGAGATCTAGAACTAATTACATCCCAAAGTCACTGGGAACATGGATGTTTCATTGCAGGCTAATACCTAGTTATAATAAACTGTATTTAGATATAATAAATATGTGATACGTATAATAAATTATAGTTAGGTATAATGAATGTGTAATATGTATAAGTTGCAATTATGTATAATGAGTGTGATGTATGTGAAATGAATGTGGTATTTATAATGAATGTTTAGTATGTATGCAAATTAAATGTTCTGTATATGAATGGAATGTCTTGTGTGCATAATGACATGAATAGTATGTATAATGAAACGCATAATGTAAATGTATGGAACATTTCATACTTCTCAATCAGTCCTTATATCCACCGTTGCCATTTTTTTATGTAAATTAATTGTTTATGGGTTCAACATTTATTAATATTCCTCGACTAATAGCTACAAAAAAATCCTGTTAAAATCCTACTGATTGTTATGGCAAACTGCTTGAATGTATATCTAAATATATGTATTTGTATATATATACACATAGATAGATAGATAGATACAGACACTGAGATCTAAATGAGAGCTAATTATATCCCAAAGTCACCGGGACAAGGGCGTTTCAACAGAGTTTAGTTATAGCAGTAAATTTTAGTTATGTTTGTGATATATATGATGAATTGTATCTATGAGTGGTGAGTGTGTGGTGAGTATAATGAGATTGTGGTATGTATACTGAATGCATGGTATGTATGCAAACTGAATATGGTATGATGCAAACTGAATATGGTATGTATGCAAACTGAATATGGTATGTATGAAAACTGAATATGGTATGTATGCAAACTGAATATGGTATGTATGCAAAGTGAATATAGTATGTATGCAATCTGAACGTACTGTATGTGAAAGGTATGCCCTGTGTTCATAATGAAAATTATACTTAGAAATATATCTATCTTCCGTAATCAGTCGTGTTGATAGTGATGTAATTGAAACTATTTATGAATTAACGCAGCATTTATTGATATCCCTCGACTAATAGCTATGAGCATCATGACAGTGATATGCTGTCGATGTTTCCATAACTGTTGTCACGTAATCAACGGCTTCTTTAATGTATTCAGTCTGGTATACTGTCTTGAGGATTGGCCAGGCGTTAGTCATGGTCGTAGTCACATATACAGGTAAGTATGTGATGGAAGTGTAGACATCGACTTGAGTATCTGTTGCAGTGGTTGTAATGGAGGCGGTGAGTCTTCACAACAGATACCGTTGATAGAGTCGTGGCAGTAGTTGTCTCTACAACTTGTGTCACGTGCTCTTCAAGATCGGTAGCCGAGTATGTAATGCTGATGGTTTCGGGTTGATATCTGGTATAAGTGTATGCCCGATTCTTCTCTTTGATCATTAGTTGGCTGACGTAAAATGTGGAATAAGCCAGCTGTGGCACCTGATATTGAGATACCGTTTCTGTGTGAGTAATAGCGTAAGGCACACAATTCGTAGTGGTAACGCTAACATAGGTTGGTATAACATCTAGGAGAGTGACAGTGGAGCGAACCGTCCTGACTTGCAGTCGAGTATTTGTCAAAGACACGTAAGAAGATACATCTTGACACACCTTCACAGGTAAGTCTGGCCGAAGTCCTTCACTTGGTGCAAGCAAAGAGAGGGCTGTCCACAGAGCAAAAAGTTTCATGTTCAAATTCTTACTAATTGTTATGCCAGACTGTTACACAGATGAATTATGCTCATGAAGGGGGTGATCTGATCTTTTGTAGGAATATGTCCCAAAGAAACTCGGCATACACATGAGATCTAGAACTAATTACATCCCAAAGTCACTGGGAACAAGGATGTTTCATTGCAGGCTAATACCTAGTTATAATAAACTGTATTTAGATATAATAAATATGTGATACGTATAATAAATTATAGTTAGGTATAATGAATGTGTAATATGTATAAGTTGCAATTATGTATAATGAGTGTGATGTATGTGAAATGAATGTGGCATTTATAATGAATGTTTAGTATGTATGCAAATTAAATGTTCTGTATATGAATGGAATGTCTTGTGTGCATAATGACATGAATAGTATGTATAATGAAACGCATAATGTAAATGTATGGAACATTTCATACTTCTCAATCAGTCCTTATATCCACCGTTGCCATTTTTTTATGTAAATTAATTTGTTTATGGGTTCAACATTTATTAATATTCCTCGACTAATAGCTACAAAAAATCCTGTTAAAATCCTACTGATTGTTATGGCAAACTGCTTGAATGTATATCTAAATATATGTATTTGTATATATATACACATAGATAGATAGATAGATACAGACACTGAGATCTAAATGAGAGCTAATTATATCCCAAAGTCACCGGGACAAGGGCGTTTCAACAGAGTTTAGTTATAGCAGTAAATTTTAGTTATGTTTGTGATATATATGATGAATTGTATCTATGAGTGGTGAGTGGTGTGGTGAGTATAATGAGATTGTGGTATGTATACTGAATGCATGGTATGTATGCAAACTGAATATGGTATGATGCAAACTGAATATGGTATGTATGCAAAGTGAATATAGTATGTATGCAATCTGAACGTACTGTATGTGAAAGGTATGCCCTGTGTTCATAATGAAAATTATACTTAGAAATATATCTATCTTCCGTAATCAGTCGTGTTGATAGTGATGTAATTGAAACTATTTATGAATTAACGCAGCATTTATTGATATCCCTCGACTAATAGCTATGAGCATCATGGCAGTGATATGCTGTCGATGTTTCCATAACTGTTGTCACGTAATCAACGGCTTCTTTAATGTATTCAGTCTGGTATACTGTCTTGAGGATTGGCCAGGCGTTAGTCATGGTCGTAGTCACATATACAGGTAAGTATGTGATGGAAGTGTAGACATCGACTTGAGTATCTGTTGCAGTGGTTGTAATGGAGGCGGTGAGAGTCTTCACAACAGATACCGTTGATAGAGTCGTGGCAGTAGTTGTCCCTACAACTTGTGTCACGTGCTCTTCAAGATCGGTAGCCGAGTATGTAATGCTGATGGTTTCGGGTTGATATCTGGTATAAGTGTATGCCCGATTCTTCTCTTTGATCATTAGTTGGCTGACGTAAAATGTGGAATAAGCCAGCTGTGGCGCCTGATATTGAGATACCGTTTCTGTGTGAGTAATAGCGTAAGGCACACAATTCGTAGTGGTAACGCTAACATAGGTTGGTATAACTTCTAGGAGAGTGACAGTGGAGCGAACCGTCCTGACTTGCAGTCGAGTATTTGTCAAAGACACGTAAGAAGATACATCTTGACACACCTTCACAGGTAAGTCTGGCCGAAGTCCTTCACTTGGTGCAAGCAAAGAGAGGGCTGTCCACAGAGCAAAAAGTTTCATGTTCAAATTCTTACTAATTGTTATGCCTGACTGTTACACAGATGAATTATGCTCATGAAGGGGGTGATCTGATCTTTTGTAGGAATATGTCCCAAAGAAACTCGGCATACACATGAGATCTAGAACTAATTACATCCCAAAGTCACTGGGAACAAGGATGTTTCATTGCAGGCTAATACCTAGTTATAATAAACTGTATTTAGATATAATAAATATGTGATACGTATAATAAATTATAGTTAGGTATAATGAATGTGTAATATGTATAAGTTGCAATTATGTATAATGAGTGTGATGTATGTGAAATGAATGTGGTATTTATAATGAATGTTTAGTATGTATGCAAATTAAATGTTCTGTATATGAATGGAATGTCTTGTGTGCATAATGACATGAATAGTATGTATAATGAAACGCATAATGTAAATGTATGGAACATTTCATACTTCTCAATCAGTCCTTATATCCACCGTTGCCATTTTTTTATGTAAATTAATTTGTTTATGGGTTCAACATTTATTAATATTCCTCGACTAATAGCTACAAAAAATCCTGTTAAAATCCTACTGATTGTTATGGCAAACTGCTTGAATGTATATCTAAATATATGTATTTGTATATATATACACATAGATAGATAGATAGATACAGACACTGAGATCTAAATGAGAGCTAATTATATCCCAAAGTCACCGGGACAAGGGCGTTTCAACAGAGTTTAGTTATAGCAGTAAATTTTAGTTATGTTTGTGATATATATGATGAATTGTATCTATGAGTGGTGAGTGGTGTGGTGAGTATAATGAGATTGTGGTATGTATACTGAATGCATGGTATGTATGCAAACTGAATAGGGTATGTATGCAAACTGAATATGGTATGTATGCAAACTGAATATGGTATGTATGCAAACTGAATATGGTATGTAGCAAACTGAACGTACTGTATTTTGAAAGGTATGCCCTGTGTTCATAATGAAAAATTTACTTAGAAAATTATCTATCTTCCGTAATCAGTCGTGTTGATAATGATGTAATTGAAACTATTTATGAATTAACGCAGCATTTATTGATATCCCTCAACTAATAGCTATGAGAATCATGACAGTGATATGCTGTCGATGTTTCCATAACCGTTGTCACGTAATCAACGGCTTTTTTAATGTATTCAGTCTGGTATACCTGTCTTGAGGATTGGCCAGGCGTTAGTCCATGGTCGTAGTCAAATATACAGGTAAGTATGTGATGGAAGTGTAGACATCGACTTGAGTATCTGTTGCAGTGGTTGTAATGGAGGCGGTGAGAGTCTTCACAACATATACCGTTGATAGAGTCGTGGCAGTAGTTGTCCCTACAACTTGTGTCACGTGTTCTTCAAGATCGGTAGCCGAGTATGTAATGCTGATGGTTTCGGGTTTAAATTCTGGTATAAGTGTATGCCCGATTCTTCTCTTTGATCATTAGTTGGCTTTAAAGTAAAATGTGGAATAAGCCAGGGGTGTGGCGCCGATATTGAGATACCGTTTCCGTGTGAAATAATAGCGTAAGGCACACAATTCGTAGGGTAACGCTAACATAGGTTGGTATAACATCTAGGAAAAGTGACAGTGGAGCGAACCGTCCTGACTTGCAGTCGAGTATTTGTCAAAGACACGTAAGAAGATACATCTTGACAACCCTTCACAGGTAGTCTGGCCGAAGTCCTTCCTTGGTGCCCAAACAAAGAGAGGGCTGTCCAAGAGCAAAAAGTTTCATGTTCAAATTCTTACTAATTGTTATGCCTGACTGTTACACAGATGAATTATGCTCATGAAGGGGGTGATCTGATCTTTTGTAGGAATATGTCCAAAGAAAAATCGGCATACACATGAGATCTAGAACTAATTACATCCCAAAGTCACTGGGAACAAGGATGTTTCATTGCAGGCTAATACCTAGTTATATAAATGCTATTTAGATATAATAAATGTGGATACGTATAATAAATTATAGTTAGGTATAATGAAAGTGTAATATGTATAAGTTTGCAATATGTATAATGAGTGGTGATGTATGTTAAATGAATGGGCATTTATAATGAAAGTTTAGTATGTATGCAAATTAAATGTTCTGTATATGAATGGAATGTCTTGTGGCACAATGACATGAATAGTATGTATAATGAAACGCCCTAATGTAAATGTATGGAACATTTCATACTTCTCAATCAGTCCTTATATCCACCGTTGCCATTTTTTTATGTAAAATTAATTGTTTATGGGTTCAACATTTATTAATATTCCTCGACTAATAGCTACAAAAAATCCTGTTAAAATCCTACTGATTGTTATGGCAAACTGCTTGAATGTATATCTAAATATATGTATTTGTATATATATACACAAAGATAGATAGATAGATACAGACACTGAGATCTAAATGAGAGCTAATTATATCCCAAAGTCACCGGGACAAGGGCGTTTCAACAGAGATTAGTTATAGCAGTAAATTTTAGTTATGTTTGTGATATATATGATGAATTGTATCTATGAGTGGTGAGTGGTGTGGTGAGTATAATGAGATTGAGGTATGTATTCTGAATGCATGGTATGTATGCAAACTGAATATGGTATGTATGCAAACTGAATATGGTATGTATGCAAACTGAATATGGTATGTATGCAAAGTGAATATGGTATGTATGCAAACTGAACGTACTGTATGTGAAAGGTATGCCCTGTGTTCATAATGAAAAGTATACTTAGAAATATATCTATCTTCCGTAATCAGTCGTGTTGATAGTGATGTAATTGAAACTATTTATGAATTAACGCAGCATTTATTGACATCCCTCGACTAATAGCTATGAGCATCATGACAGTGATATGCTGTCGATGTTTCCATAACCGTTGTCACGTAATCAACGGCTTCTTTAATGTATTCAGTCTGGTATACTGTCTTTAGGATTGGCCAGACGTTAGTCATGGTCGTAGTCACATATACAGGTAAGTATGTGATGGAAGTGTAGACATCGACTTGAGTATCTGTTGCAGTGGTTGTAATGGAGGCGGTGAGAGTCTTCACAACAGATACCGTTGATAGAGTCGTGGCAGTAGTTGTCCCTACAACTTGTGTCACGTGCTCTTCAAGATCGGTAGCCGAGTATGTAATGCTGATGGTTTCGGGTTGATATCTGGTATAAGTGTATGCCCGATTCTTCTCTTTGATCATTAGTTGGCTGACGTAAAATGTGGAATAAGCCAGCTGTGGCGCCTGATATTGAGATACCGTTTCTGTGTGAGTAATAGCGTAAGGCACACAATTCGTAGTGGTAACGCTAACATAGGTTGGTATAACATCTAGGAGAGTGACAGTGGAGCGAACCGTCCTGACTTGCATTCGAGTATTTGTCAAAGACACGTAAGAAGATACATCTTGACACACCTTCACAGGTAAGTCTGGCCGAAGTCCTTCACTTGGTGCAAGCAAAGAGAGGGCTGTCCACAGAGCAAAAAGTTTCATGTTCAAATTCTTACTAATTGTTATGCCTGACTGTTACACAGATGAATTATGCTCATGAAGGGGGTGATCTGATCTTTTGTAGGAATATGTCCCAAAGAAACTCGGCATACACATGAGATCTAGAACTAATTACATCCCAAAGTCACTGGGAACAAGGATGTTTCAATGCAGGCTAATACCTAGTTATAATAAACTGTATTTAGATATAATAAATGTGTGATACGTATAATAAATTATAGTTAGGTATAATGAATGTGTAATATGTATAAGTTGCAATTATGTATAATGAGTGTGATGTATGTGTAATGAATGTGGTATTTATAATGAATGTTTAGTATGTATGCAAATTAAATGTTCTGTATATGAATGGAATGTCTTGTGTGCATAATGACATGAATAGTATGTATAATGAAACGCATAATGTAAATGTATGGAACATTTCATACTTCTCAATCAGTCCTTATATCCACCGTTGCCATTTTTTTATGTAAATTAATTTGTTTATGGGTTCAACATTTATTAATATTCCTCGACCAATGGCTACAAAAATCCTGTTAAAATCCTACTGATTGTTATGGCAAACTGCTTGAATGTATATCTAAATATATGTATTTGTATATATATACACATAGATAGATAGATAGATACAGACACTGAGATCTAAATGAGAGTTAATTATATTCCAAAGTCACCGGGACAAGGGCGTTTCAACAGAGGTTAGTTATAGCAGTAAATTTTAGTTATGTTTGTGATATATATGATGAATTGTATCTATGAGTGGTGAGTGGTGTGGTGAGTATAATGAGACTGTGGTATGTATACTGAATGCATGGTATGTATGCAAACTGAATATGGTATGTATGCAAACTGAACGTACTGTATGTGAAAGGTATGCCCTGTGTTCATAATGAAAAGTATACATAGAAATATATCTACCTTCCGTAATCAGTCTTGTTGATAGTGATGTAATTGAAACTATTTATGAATTAAAGCAGCATTTATTGATATCCCTCGACTAATAGCTATGAGCATCATGACAGTGATATGCTGTCGATGTCTCCATAACCGTTGTCACGTAATCAACGGCTTCTTTAATGTATTCAGTCTGGTATACTGTCTTGAGGATTGGCCAGGCGTTAGTCATGGTCGTAGTCACATATATAATAAATGTGTGATATGTATAATAAATTATAGTTAGGTATAATGAATGTGTAATATGTAAAAGTTATATTTATGTATAATGAGTGTGATGTATGTGAAATGAATGTGGTATTTATAATGAATGTTTAGTATGTATGCAAATTGAATGTACTGTATGTGAATGGAATGTCTTGTGTGCATAATGACATGAATAGTATGTATAATGAAACGTATAATGTAAATGTATGGAACATTATATACATTTATGGAACATTTATTAATATTCCTCGACTAATAGCTACAAAAATCCTGTTAAAATCCTACTGATTGTTATGGCAAACTACTTGAATGTATATATACATATATATGTATATTTATATATACATATGTATATATATGTATATTTATATATACATATGTATATATATGTATATTTATATATATTTATGTATACATATGTATATTTATGTATACATATGTATATTTATGTATACATATGTATATTTATGTATACATATGTATATTTATGTATACATTATGTATATATATGTATATATATGTATATTTATATACATGTATATTTATATATGCATATTTATATTTATATATATACATGTATACACGCATATATATATATGTATACACGCATACATATATAAGTATTTATGCATATATATATATATATATATATATATATATATATATGTGTGTGTGTGTGTGTGTGTGTGTGTGTTTGTGTGTGTATATGAAAAGGAAAACAGCAGAGTAAGAAATGAAATTAAATCTTAATGTTTCGACCTCCTCACGAGTTCCTTCTTGGACGAATAATAAACAGAAATGGATGAATATATATGTATATATTTGTATATACATATAGATGCCTATATATATGTATAAATACAAATGTATATTCACATATTTATATAAAAACAGATAGATAGACAGATAAATACATTGACATCTATAGCTAGTACTAATTATAACCCAAAGTCATGGGTGTTTCAACACGGGCTTATATATAATGTCTAATTATAACAATGAATTGTACTTATGTATGGTAAGTATAGGTACTGAGTAATGAATGTAATGGATGTATGATGAGTATAATGAATGTGTGGTGAATATAATGAATGCGTAGCGAGTGTAATTTCTAGTATAAAAATAAATTGTAGTTATGTATGGTAAGTATAATGACTGAGTGATGAGTATAATGAATGCGTGGTAAGTATAATAAATGCATGGCGAGTATTATGAATGCGTGGTGAGCATAATGAATGCGTGGTGAGCATAATGAATGCGTCGCAAGTCTAATGAGTGCACGGTGTGTATAATGAATGTCCGGTGAGTAAAATAATGTGCGGTGTGTATGATAATGTATACGCAGTGTGTATAATGAATGTGCGGTGAGTATAATGAATGTGCGGTAAAATGTCATGTTAAGTCATACTTATTGTTATGACAAGCTGTTTCAGTGTAAATATGTATAATATACATACTTATATATGTATATATACATTATATATGTATATATACATACTTATATATGTATATATATATGCTTATATATGTATATATACATACTTATATATGTGTATATATATACATACTTATATAAGTATATATATACATACTTATATATGTATATATGCATACTTATATATGTGTATCTATATATAGATACTTATCTATGTATATTTATATATATGTATATATATACTTAAATATGTATATTTTTGTGTATATATAAATGTATGTATTTGTATATATTTACACATACATAGATAGATAGACAGATACAGACACTGAGATCTAAACAAGAGCTAATTATATCCCGAAGTCACCGGGAGAAGGGCGTTAGTTATAGCAATAAATTTTAGTCATTTTCGTGTGATATGTATGATGAATTATATCTATGCATAAAAAAATGTGGGGTAAGTATAATGAATATGGGGTAAGTATAATGAATATGGGGTAAGTATAATGAATATGGGGTAAGTATAATGAATATGGGGTAAGTATAATGAATATGGGGTAAGTATAATGAATATGGGGTAAGTATAATGAATATGGGTAAGTATAATGAATATGGGTAAGTATAATGAATATGGGTAAGTATAATGAATATGGGTAAGTATAATGAATATGGGGTAAGTATAATGAATATGGGGTAAGTATAATGAATATGGGGTAAGTATAATGAATATGGGGTAAGTATAATGAATATGGGGTAAGTATAATGAATATGGGGTAAGTATAATGAATATGGGGTAAGTATAATGAATATGGGGTAAGTATAATGAATATGGGGTAAGTATAATGAATATAGGTCCGCGGTGGCCGAATGGTTAGAGCGTCGGACTCAAGACTGTCACGACGGCAATCTGAGTTCGAGGGTTCGAGTCACCGGCCGGCGCGTTGTTCCCTTGGGCAAGGAACTTCACCTCGATTGCCTACCTAGCCACTGGGTGGCCAAGCCAGCCCAAGTCAAAGTGCTGATCCCAAGCCCGGATAAATAGAGAGATTGATTACCTAAAAAGGTATCACCGGCACTCTCCGTGGAAAGGAACTGGGGACACTACCACGTACTCACTCCAAGAGCATCACAACATGAAAACTACAATTAAGTATCATGCTGTGACCACGGCGGCTCAGACATGAACCTACCGTTAAAAGAAGATAATGAATATGGGGTAAGTATAATGAATATGGGGTAAGTATAATGAATATGGGGTAAGTATAATGAATATGGGGTAAGTATAATGAATATGGGGTAAGTATAATGAATATGGGGTAAGTATAATGAATGTGTGTTTGGTATAATGGATGTGTGTTTAGTATAATGGATGTGTGTTAAGTATAATGAATGTGTGTTAAGTATAATGAATGTACTTATGTTTAAGTACTTGTACTTATTTTGAATTAATTGTTGTATCAATAGCACTTAATGTTTAATGAATTGTACGTTTGTAAATTACACTGTGCTCGAGTATAGTGAATTGGTCTCGTGCTTGTGTGTGTATATGAAAAGGAAAACAGCAGAGTAAGAAATGAAATTAAATCTTAATGTTTCGACCTCCTCACGAGTTCCTTCTTGGACGAATAATAAACAGAAATGGATGAATATATATGTATATATTTGTATATACATATAGATGCCTATATATATGTATATATACAAATGTATATTCACATATTTATATAAAAACAGATAGATAGACAGATAAATACATTGACATCTATAGCTAGTACTAATTATAACCCAAAGTCATGGGTGTTTCAACACGGGCTTATATATAATGTCTAATTATAACAATAAATTGTACTTATGTATGGTAAGTATAGGTACTGAGTAATGAATGTAATGGATGTATGATGAGTATAATGAATGTGTGGTGAATATAATGAATGCGTAGCGAGTGTAATTTCTAGTTATAAAAATAAATTGTAGTTATGTATGGTAAGTATAATGACTGAGTGATGAGTATAATGAATGCGTGGTAAGTATAATAAATGCATGGCGAGTATTATGAATGCGTGGTGAGCATAATGAATGCGTGGTGAGCATAATGAATGCGTCGCAAGTCTAATGAGTGCACGGTGTGTATAATGAATGTCCGGTGAGTAAAATAATGTGCGGTGTGTATGATAATGTATACGCAGTGTGTATAATGAATGTGCGGTGAGTATAATGAATGTGCGGTAAAATGTCATGTTAAGTCATACTTATTGTTATGACAAGCTGTTTCAGTGTAAATATGTATATATACATACTTATATATGTATATATACATACTTATATATGTATATATATACTTATATATGTATATATACATACTTATATATGTGTATATATATACATACTTATATAAGTATATATATACATACTTATATATGTATATATGCATACTTATATATGTGTATCTATATATAGATACTTATCTATGTATATTTATATATATGTATATATATACTTAAATATGTATATTTATGTGTATATATAAATGTATGTATTTGTATATATTTACACATACATAGATAGATAGACAGATACAGACACTGAGATCTAAACAAGAGCTAATTATATCCCGAAGTCACCGGGAGAAGGGCGTTAGTTATAGCAATAAATTTTAGTCATTTTCGTGTGATATGTATGATGAATTATATCTATGCATCAAAAAATGTGCGATAAGTATAATGAATATGGGGTAAGTATAATGAATATGGGGTAAGTATAATGAATATGGGGTAAGTATAATGAATATGGGGTAAGTATAATGAATATGGGGTAAGTATAATGAATATGGGGTAAGTATAATGAATATGGGGTAAGTATAATGAATATGGGGTAAGTAAGAATATGGGGTAAGTATAATGAATATGGGGGTAAGTATAATGAATATGGGGTAAGTATAATGAATATGGGGTAAGTATAATGAATATGGGGTAAGTATAATGAATATGGGGTAAGTATGATGAATATGGGTTAAGTATAATGAATATGGGGTAAGTATAATGAATATGGGGTAAGTATAATGAATATGGGGTAAGTATAATGAATGTTTCGTAAGTATAATGAATGTTTCGTAAGTATAATGAATGTTTCTTAAGTATAATGAATGTCTGTTAAGTATACTGAATACTTGGTAAATATGAATGCTTGTTTAGTATAATGGATGTGTGTTAAGTATAATGAATGTGTGTTAAGTATAATGAATGTACTTATGTTTAAGTACTTGTACTTATTTTGAATTAATTGTTGTATCAATAGCACTTAATGTTTAATGAATTGTACGTTTGTAAATTACACTGTGCTCGAGTATAGTGAATTGGTCTCGTGCTTAATGTATTGTACTTCTGTGTAATGAATTGTACATCTGTATAATGAACTGTAAATGAGTTTAATTAATTATAATTATATATAATTAATTGTAGATGTGTATAATTACTTGTAGTTGTGTATAATTACTTGTAGTTGTGTATAATTAATTGTAGTTTTGTATAATTAATTGTAGTTATGTATAATTAATTGTAGTTGTGTATAATTAATTGTAGTTGTGTATAATTAATTGTAGCTGTGTATAATTAATTGTAGTTATGTATAATTAATTGTAGTTGTGTATAATTAATTGTATGTAAGTATAATGAATTATGCTCGTGTATAGTGAATTGTGCTTCCAATTTCCTTTGTCAAGACATTATAATGTCTACTTATAACAATAAATTGTGGTTATGTATGGCAAGTATAATGGCTGAGTTTGAGTACAATGAATGGATGGTGAGTATAATGAATGCGTAGCGAATATGATGAATGTGTGGTGAGTATAATGAATGCGTAGCGAATATGATGAATCTGTGGTGAGTATAATGAATGTGTGGTGAGTATAATGAATGTGTGGTGTGTATAATGAATGTGCGGTGAGTATAATGAATGTGCGGTAAAATGTCATGTTAAGTCATACTTATTGTTATGACAAGCTGTTTCAGTGTAAATATGTATATATACATACTTATATATGTATATGTATACATATATATGTATATATACATACTTATATAAGTATATATATACATACTTATATATATATATACATACTTATATATGTGTATCTATATATAGATACTTATCTATGTATATTTATATATATGTATATATATACTTAAATATGTATATTTATGTGTATATATAAATGTATGTATTTGTATATATTTACACATACATAGATAGATAGACAGATACAGACACTGAGATCTAAACAAGAGCTAATTATATCCCGAAGTCACCGGGAGAAGGGCGTTAGTTATAGCAATAAATTTTAGTCATTTTCGTGTGATATGTATGATGAATTATATCTATGCATAAAAAAATGTGCGATAAGTATAATGAATACGGGGTAAGTATAATGAATATGGGGTAAGTATAATGAATATGGGGTAAGTATAATGAATATGGGGTAAGTATAATGAATATGGGGTAAGTATAATGAATATGGGGTAAGTATAATGAATATGGGGTAAGTATAATGAATATGGGGTAAGTATAATGAATATGGGGTAAGTATAATGAATATGGGGTAAGTATAATGAATATGGGTAAGTATAATGAATATGGGTAAGTATAATGAATATGGGTAAGTATAATGAATATGGGGTAGTATAATGAATATGGGGTAATATATAATGAATATGGGGTAAGATAATGAATATGGGGTAAGTATAATGGAATATGGGGGTAAAGGGGTACTAATGAAATATGGGGTAAGTATAATGAATATGGGGTAAGTTATAATGATATGGGGTAAGTATAATGATATGGGTAAGTTATATGAATATGGGGTAAGTATTATTGAATATGGGGTAAGTATAAATGAATATGGGGTAAGTATAATGAATATAAGGCGTGGTGGCCGAATGGGTAGAGTATCGGACTCAAGACGTCACGACGGCAATCTGAGTTCGAGGGTTCGAGTCACCGGCCGACGCGTGTTCCTTGGGCAAGGAAAACTTCACCTCGATTGCCTACCTAGCCACTGGGTGGGCAAGCCAGCCCAAGTCAGTGCTAGTCCCAAGCTCGGATAAAATACTGAGAATGATTACCTAAAAAGGTAACACCGGCACCCTCCGTGGAAAGGAACTGGGGACCCTACCACGTACTCACTCCAAGAGCATCACAACATGAAAACTACAATTAAGTATCATGCTGTGACCACGGCGGCTCAGACATGAACCTACCGTTAAAAGAAGAAGAGATAATGAATATGGGTAAGTATAATGAATATGGGTAAGTATAATAAATATGGGTAAGTATAATGAATATAGGTAAGTATAATGAATATGGGGTAAGTATAATGAATATGGGGGAATATAATGAATATGGGGTAAGTATAATGAATATGGGGTAAGTATAATGAATATGGGGTAAGCATAATGAATATGGGGTAAGTATAATGAATGTTTCGTAAGTATAATGAATGTTTCGTAAGTATAATGAATGTTTCGTAAGTATAATGAATGTTTCGTAAGTATAATGAATGCTTGGTTAGTATAATGAATGTTTGGTAAGTATAATGAATGTGTGTTAAGTATAATGAATGTACATCTGTATAATGAACTGTAAATGAGTTTAATTACTTGTAGTTGTGTATAATTAATTGTAGTTGTGTATAATTAATTGTAGTCGTGTATAATTAATTGTAGTTGTGTATAATTAATTGTAGTTATGTATAAATAATTGTAGTTGTGTATAATTAATTGTATGTAAGTATAATGAATTATGCTCGTGTATAGTGAATTGTGCTTCCGATTTCCTTTGTCAAGACATTATAATGTCTACTTATAACAATAAATTGTGGTTATGTATGGCAAGTATAATGGCAGCGGGATGAGTACAATTATTGGATGGTGAGTATAATGAATGTGTGGTGAGTATAATGAATGTGTGGTGAGTATAATGAATGTGTGGTGAGTATAATGAATGTGTGGTGAGTATAATGAATGTGTGGTGAGTATAATGAATGTGTGGTGAGTATAATGAATGTGTGGTGAGTATAATGAATGTGATGTGAGTGTAATGAATGCGCGGTGAGTATAATGAAGGTGTGGCACGTATATTGTATGTATGTGAAAGATGTGTTCATAATGAAATGAACTGTTTCTATACATTTCATTTTCTTTGGTGTAAATGATACTGTTTATGGATTGAAGCAGCATTTATTGATATTCCTCGACTAATAGGTACGAGAATATATGTATATGTATATATATTCATATATATGTACATTTATATATACAAATATGTACATATATATATATATATATATATATATATATATATATATATATATGTATGTATGTATGTATGTATATGAAAATCCACAGTAAGAAAAGAAAGTAAATCATTATGTTTCGACCTCCTCACGAGTTGCTCTTTAGACGAATAAAAAACCGAAATGGATGAATATATTTGTATATATTTGTATATACATAAAGTTGCGTATGTATATATATATATATATATATATATATATATATATATAGATAGATAGATAGATAGATAAATTTGTGGTGAGTTCAATTAATGTATGCCCTGTGTTCATAATGAAAAGTATATATACAAAAATATTGTATCTATCTTCCGTAATCAATCCTATTGATAATAATGTAATTGAATCTGTTTATGAATTAAAGCAACATTTATTGATATCCTTCGACTAATAGCTATGAGCATAATTACATTGATATGCAGTCTATGTCTCGGTAACGTTGTTACGTAATCAACTGTTTTTTTATTGTATTCCGTCTGGTATACTGTTTTGACGATTGGCCAGACGTTAGTCATGGTCGTAGTCACATAAACAGGTAAATATGTGATGGAACTGTAGACATCGACTTGAGTATATGTTTCAGTGGTTGTAATGGAGTCCGTCACAGTCTTCACAACAGATACCGTTGATAGAGTCGTGGCAGTAGTTGTCCCTACAACTTGTGTCACGTGCTCTTCTAGATCGGTAGCAGAGTAAGTAATACTGATGGTTTCGGGTTGATAGCTGGTATATGCCCGATGATGAGTATAAAGAATGTGTGGTGAGTATAATGAATGCGTAGCGAGTGTAATTTCTTAGTTATAGCAATAAATTGTAGTTATGTATGGGAAGTATAATGACTGAGTGATGAGTATAATGAATGTGGTAAATATAATGAATGTGTGGTAAGTATAATGAATGTGTGGTAAGTATACTGAATGTGTGGTAAGTATAATGAATTTGTGGTAAGTATAATGAATGTGTGGTAAGTATAATGAATGCATGGCGAGTATTATGAATGCATGGTGAGTATAATGAATGCGTAGCAAGTCTAATGGGTGCGCGGTGTGTATAATTAATGTGCGGAGAGTATAATGAATGTGCGGTGTGTATAATGAATGTGCGGTGTGTATAATGAATGTGAAGTGTGTATAATGAATGTGCGGTGAGCAGAATGTGCGGAAAAATGTCATGTTAAGTCATGCTGATTGTTATGAGAAGCTGCTTCAGTATATATACATACTTATATATGTGTATATACTTATCTATGTATATTTATATATAATACTAATCTTTGTATATTTATATATATGTATATATATACTTAAATATGTATATTTATGTGTATATCTAAATATATGTATTTGTATATATATACACATAGATAGATAGATATATACAGACACTGAGATCTAAATGAGAGCTAATTATATCCCAAAGTCACCGGGACAAGGGCGTTTCAACAGAGGTTAGTTATAGCAGTAAATTTTAGTTATGTTTGTGATATATATGATGAATTGTATCTATGAGTGGTGAGGTGAGTATAATGAGATTGTGGTATGTATACTGAATGCATGGTGTGTATGCAAACTGAATATGGTATGTATGCAAACTGAATACGTGGTATGTATGCAAACTGAACGTACTGTATGTGAAAGGTATGCCCTGTGTTCATAATGACAAAGTATACATAGAAAATATATCTATCTTCCGTAATTAGTCGTGTTGATAGTGATGTAATTGAAACTATTTATGAATTAAAGCAGCATTTATTGATATCCCTCGACTAATAGCTATGAGCATCATGACAGTGATATGCTGTCGATGTCTCCATAACCGTTGTCACGTAATCAACGGCTTCTTTAATGTATTCAGTCTGGTATACTGTCTTGAGGATTGGCCAGGCGTTAGTCATGGTCGTAGTCACATATACAGGTAAGTATGTGATGGAAGTGTAGACATCGACTTGAGTATCTGTTGCAGTGGTTGTAATGGAGGCGGTGAGAGTCTTCACAACAGATACCGTTGATAGAGTCGTGGCAGTAGTTGTCCCTACAACTTGTGTCACGTGCTCTTCAAGATCGGTAGCCGAGTATGTAATGCTGATGGTTTCG